>NC_081195.1:51080977-51380977 GCF_902713425.1 Acipenser ruthenus
AAGGCGACGCCGCTCTTTCTACATATCCTCTTCCCCAGCTCTAACCTATAAGGTTGAGCGACCTAACTAACCCCATGTACTCTTGATAGCCCGCCTGCATTCGCGTTCTGTGACCCCCGTCTGTGTTCAATTTTGAACTTATATGGCTGTAAAGCTAAAAACCAGCGAGTTACCCGAGCATTCTTCTCTTTGTTTTCTTTCATAAACTTTAGGGGTGCGTGATCTGTAACTAGGGTAAACTCCCTGCCTAATAGATAATATTTTAAAGCTTCCACTGCCCACTTCACTGCCAAACATTCCTTCTCCACCACGGCATACTTCCTTTCTCGCGGCAGCAGCTTCCGGCTAAGATATCCTATGGGATGTTCCTCCCCCCCAACGACCTGTGACAACACCGCCCCTAAGCCTACCTCGGATGCGTCCGTTTGTAATACAAAGGGCTGGGAAAAATCGGGTACTTTTAACACTGGACTGTTACACAGTATTTCCTTAATAGCCCTAAAGGCTTTATCTGTCTCGGGGCTCCACTTAACACGAACCGGGGCTGGTTTTTTTTATTAAATCAGTAAGGGGTGAAGCAATAGAAGAGAACTCCGGCACAAATCGCCGATAGTAGCCGGCTAAACCTAAGAAGGCTCTAACTTGTTTCTTATCCTTTGGTATAGGCCACTTAGTGATGGCCTCTACTTTACTCATCTGGGGCTTGACTTTACCGCCCCCTACTACAAACCCTAAGTATTGAGCTTCCTGCAAACCCACAAAACATTTCTCTGGGTTTGCAGTCAGCGACGCTTCTCTTAGGGATTGTAACACCGCATTGACTTTCTCTAGATGTGTCTCCCATGACTCTGTGAATATCACTATGTCATCAATGTAAGCCGAGGCATACTGCGCATGAGGTCTTAATATAATATCCATAAGCCGTTGGAAGGTGGCGGGTGCGCCATGCAATCCAAACGGCATTACTTTGTACTGGAACAAACCCAGGGGTGTGGCAAAAGCTGTCTTTTCCCTCGACTTAGGGCTCAGGGGAATTTGCCAATACCCCTTTGTGAGGTCTAAAGTGGTTAAGTATTTCGCCGTACCCAGTCTTTCAATTAGCTCATCCACCCTAGGCATAGGATAAGAATCAAATTTCGATACCTGGTTGAGCTGACGAAAATCATTACAGAAACGCCAAGTTCCGTTGGGTTTGGCGACCATCACAATTGGGCTGTTCCACGGACTCGAGGACTCCTCGATCACGTCCATCCGTCTCATCGCTTCGACCTCTCGGACGACTTCGTCCCGTTGGGCCTCCGGGATCCTATAGGACCTCACCCGGACACACACCCCAGGTGGTGTGTGGACCTCATGTTGGAGAACTGTCGTCCGTCCTGGTACTGGGGAGAACACATCCTTATTAGCCTCTACGCATTGCTGCACTTCCTGGATTTGTTGGGGTGTAAGCAAGGGTCCTATGTTGACTGACCTACCTTCCAGTCTATTCCCGCTGTCTTCCCCCAAAGCCACTAACGCTACCAGCTCCTCCCGTTCTACCCATGGTTTGAGGAGATTGATATGGTACACTTGTTCTTTCTTTCGCTTATCCGGTTGTCTTACTTTATAATTAACTTCTCCTACTGGGGCTATTATCTCATATGGACCCTGCCACTTAGTAAACAATTTACTTTCTGGGGTTGGCACCAACACCATAACCCGATCCCCTGGGCTAAACTTACGGTGCACCGCCCTTCTGTTATACTGTCCTGCTTGGCGTGCCTGCGCTTCCTCCATATGAGCTTTTACTATGGGGGTTATTTTTGCAATTCGTTCACGAACCTGTAAAATATAATCGACCACATTACGTCCTGTGGACCTTTGGGCTTCCCATGTTTCCTTTGCTAAATCCAAGATTCCACTTGGCTGTCTCCCATACAATAGTTCAAATGGTGAAAACCCAGTCGAGGACTGTGGTACCTCTCTAACCGCAAACATTAAATAAGGTAACAGGAGGTCCCAGTCCCTCCCGTCCTTGGAAGCTACTTTCTTTAGCATTGATTTCAGGGTCTTATTAAACCTCTCCACAAGCCCATCCGTTTGAGGATGGTATACCGACGTTCTAATGGGGGTAACCTTCAAGGTAGTACAGAAATCCTTCATCAACTGACTCACAAACGGGGTGCCTTGGTCCGTCAAAACTTCTTTCGGGATACCTACTCGAGAGAACAAGTGTATTAATTCCTTTGTAATTGTTTTAGACGCCGTATTCCGTAGCGGAATGGCTTCAGGATACCTGGTTGCATAGTCTAAAATGACCAAGATGTATTCATGCCCTCGAGCTGACTTATTTAAAGGCCCCACCAAATCCATTGCTATCCTTTCAAACGGCACCTCGATAATAGGTAGAGGTTGCAAGGGTGCTCGTAAACCTGGATTAGGGCTGGCCAGCTGACACTCTGGACATGACCTACAATATCGGTCCACTGCCTTTCTAACACCCAACCAATAGAACCTCCTTAATATCCGTTGCAACGTCTTTTCAGACCCCAGATGCCCCCCAAACAAGTGTGAATGGGCCAAATACAACACCTGAGGTTGAAAAGCAGGTGGAACCAACAACTGCTCTATGGGCTCTTGATTAATTAGGGTGCAGCGATACAGTAGATCATTTTTTATGATAAAGTGCTCAAGTGGGTTTATCACAACATTTTCTACCCTAGTACCGTTTACGGATACCACCCTCTCTCGAAGATTCACCAGTGTAGGGTCCTGCTCCTGTTCTCTAGCAAAGTCTTCACTGGGAAGTTGAAGACACTCTTCCCAGGGCCCCTCCCTGGAACTTCCCATTACCACTTCCCCTGTTTCTGCTAAAATGTCCGTCTCGCTGCACTGAGTGTATACCCCCTTGCTATTGCGTTTGGTCGATAACCCCATCAGGCTTTGTGTTTTTAAATCTCGTTCTTGTCGCCGTTGTCGGCGGGACTTCCTTTCTTTCACACAATAACTCTCAACAAATAAATCTGGGTCCATAAATGGGAAAATGTCATGGGGGCTCTCAGGAGGCATACTTCCGTCCTCAGTAGTCACCTTCGGCTTATTGAATTTCACCAAGGTATCAAACCCTGGTACGTTTCTGCCAAGGATTACTTGGTGGGGAAGGTGGGGAACTACTCCAACCCTTAAGTCTACAACCTGGGTCCCTATTCCAATGGAGACTACAGCAGTTGGGTAGTGTTTAACATCCCCATGAATACAAGTAACCCCTGTTTTAAAGTCATAATCTAGCACGTGGTCTGATAACAAATCAAGCATGACTAAAGTAATTGCGCTACCTGAATCGGCGAGAGCCTCCGCCTTTTTCCCATTAAGTGTGACCCACACTAGATAAGGGTACGTCCCCACCGGGTGACGTGGAACAATAATATTTCCACAAAAGTGGTTTTCTGCTTCACTATACTTGACCACATTGCACTCCATCTTTTCCTCATTTTTACAATACTTGGCAATGTGGCCCATCTGATTACACTTAAAACACTTGAGATAGCCATACCCTGGTGCCTCGGGCCTCAACCCCCCAATTGTCCCCAGTCCCTTCACGACCTCTGGCCGCTCTTCACCCCTTTCCGGCATCGCAGGTCGCTTACCCGATCTTAATGCCCAAACTGGTGGTTTCGGGCTCCTTGTTGCGGGGATCTGGGGCTGACGAGAAAGCTCCTCCGCGGCTAACTGCCGCTCCACGAGGTCGATGAATTCATTTATGGTACTGGGGTCTCCTTGTCCGACCCACTTCCTTAGTGGGGCCGGTAAAGACCGTAAATACCGATCCATCACTAGAACCTCTATAACTTTCTCGGCATTATTTACCTCTGGTCTGAGCCACCTAGTGGCCAAATGGATCAGGTCGAACATCTGCGACCGGGGTGGAACCCCGGGTGCATATCCCCAGGCATGATATTTCTGTGCCCGTACAGCTGAGGTCACCCCTTCCCGTGCCAGGATTTCGGCCTTTAAGTGGGGGTAACTCTCAGCTTCCTGTGGGCTCAGATCATGATATGCCTTCTGGGCTTCACCTACTAAAAACGGGGCCAAAATTCCAGCCCATTTCTCAATTGGCCATCCCTCCCGGGTGGCCGTACGTTCAAACGCCAACAAAAACGCCTCCACATCATCCTCCCGCGTCATCTTCTGTAAGACATGGGAGGGTCGAATGGTAGACACAAAAGGTGTTGGCGAAGACTGGTCCAAGCGCCCTTTTATCATGGCTATTTCCTGCCGTGTTACCTCCAGCTGTTGTGCTTGCAGCCGGTTGGTCTCCTGCTGGGCCTGGATAGCCGCCTGTTGTAGTTCTTGCATCTTCGTAGTGTTGTCCTGTTGTACTGCCGTAGCATGCAGTAGTGCTCGCATCAGTGCGTCGGTGTTTTCCATTTTGTTGCTGTTCGTGGGTCCGACTGGAGTATTTTTCCGGTCGTCAGAATCCCACTCTGACACCAAATGTAACAAATCAGGAGAGTACTCCCGTAAATGACTCTCCTTTTCTTCCACCGACTGGCACAGACACAACGAAGGTTCAGGTAAGTAAATCTTTATTTACAATATTTACACCAATTATCACTTTTTCTGGGTTGAGTAAAGCCCTGTACGGGTCAGTAACTAGCTCACTTCTTCGTCCCTCACTAACTGATTCAGAAGTACCGAGTCCAGCTGGCCGAGGCCTTTGCAAGTCCTTTCCCTGTGGAACGTTCCGGCTACACAGGTAAGTGTGGACCCGGTGCCTTCTGCTGGAGTCTCGGCCCCACAGTAACGATCACGCAGCCTCCCTCGGCTGGAGTCTGGCCGCAACACAGGTAAGAAGAAGGAACGCCCACTGCCGGAATGTCTCTGTAGCCCAGGTCAGGACAACGCAGACTCCCTCTGCTGGAACTGGCTAAAACACAGACAAGAACAGAGAGATCCTCCTCCCCCTGTTGGAGTATCCTTAAACACAGGTGACTGGAAAGAACAACGTGGACACCCACAGCTGGGTATCGCTGTAAGACTGGTAATAATCCACAAGAATGCAAATGGAAATTGTATCCTGGTTGTGGGGGTGAACCCCTGCAACCAATGTCTCAGTGCTTCACAGAAACACGGGGTGTCCCAGAGTTCAAACACAATATCCTGGTTTGTGTATCCCACCTGTGCAAACTGCAGTTCCTGTCTGTACCATACAAGCCACGTCCCAAAACTCCAGGCTGTTGCCTCCGTTGTTATTATTACAGTTCGCTAATTGTGCTGCGTCTTCTTGCGCGCTTCCCTCTGTGTCCCGAGACAAACAAACACCCATATACAAACGGCAGCTGTGACGGTTCCCAACCGTCACGGAAACTGCGGAATTGTTTTAAATTCGTCGCCGGTAAACAGCGTCTCTTGAGCGGTATTTCATAAGAATAAATTAGACTTTAACAAAACAAAAGACTACCTCACAAAGAGGATAAACGCCACAGTAAAACAAAATACCGCTTTACTCAAAACGGAACGTTCACTTTACCTTCCAGTAACTCGTAATACAGTTTCAATTCTCTGAGCCCTGTTCAGCAGTACGCACGGCGGTGCTTCCCCTGGTCACCCCCGTCTGTACCGCTCCACTTCCCTTTATACCCAGAAACCCCGCCTTCCTTATTAAAGGTAAGGTTCCTGGGTTGTATAGTTTTTCAAATGGCGTCGCCATTTCTTAAAGGCGACGCCGCTCTTTCTACAATATATATATATATATATATATATATATATATATATATATATATATATATATTCAGTATATACTGATCACAGTAATCTTGTCCCCTAATTTGGTCATTCCGCCCTGCACTAAGATGGCCAACTAACGTTTCTGCCCCTCTCTTCAAGGCGGCTCGTCTCGGTACAGGCGTGCGAGTACCTCTGCTTAGCGCCCTCTTGGGTCGGGAGGGAGATTTGCAGCTCTGATCCTCTCTCTCCCTTTCACACTCCTTCAGTATTATCTTCTACTAAATGGTTTTAGGCCAATGTTGAAGAAGTTTTTTTGTAACCATTGGTTGTTGTTCAGGGAGCAGGTGCAGGGGCTTCTCCCCATCTATCAATCTATCAATTAACCTCCCTATTTAAGCCCTGGGTCAAACACTCATTCTCTGTTTGTTTTGTCATTTTACACCTTCCTCACCTCCTCCTCCAAATCACAGCACCACCTCTGCAACGGTCTCCCTCGGGGGACAAGTGACGATCACTTCACAACCTTAGGCCCAGCTGAGCTGGCTTCAGCCTCCAAAAGTAAGGTTCTCCGAGAACCAGATCTCAACAAGCTCCAGGTGCCCCCGGAGGGGCAGCATACATGCTCTCCAGCCTTGGAGGCCGATTGGTTCGGTCTCACCTCCGAGAGGGCGGAGCCAGGGGGCAACCTTGCACTTTTCTCAAATCTCCATTTTTCTATCACTTGTTCCCCTTGGCACCAGCACACATGCTCTCCCTGAGCCAGGGGGAAACCCTGTATTCATTACTAACAACTTGCTTTCATCTATGCCAATGTTCCACTCTGACCCCTTTGCAGGTTCATTTCCTTTTCTCTTTCAGAATTCCTGTCTCGGAGGTCTGGCTGCACCGATGTCCCGAAGCATAGGTGTTCCTTGTTAGTCGGGACGACTTCTAGTCTTCTTATCCTCGATCCTTCTCTTCCTATTCCCCTTGGGGGAAGTAACACTTGCTTCCCAGCCTTGGGGGACGATCAGTTCAGTCTCACCTATGTGAGGGGGGAAAGCATGTCATCTTCCTAAAATCACAAGCACATAATTCCTCTTTGAAGCCCCAGGGCTTACTCCTCGCAGCCCTTGCTCCTGTTCTGTGAAAGTTATTGTGGTACATTAGTTATACAGTGTTACACTGTAGTCCAACATGTATTTTAATCTAAAAAACAACACAAATTAAAACAAACAAACAAAAAATCAAAACAAAGGGGTAGTGGGGTGAGGCATGACATCCCACAGCTCATTGTCATAGAGTCTATTACTCATTTGTTAATTACAGATTTACTTTGACCCATATGGTTAACAATTTAATGGAGGGACATATTTTATCATGGACGTAAAAATAAGTTCATGATAAATGGTTTGTTGAACAAAGAGCGATGCCTGATATTATTCCCTGATAGCTCTCTTTCCCTAGTGCATTTAATATCATTACCTAAAGCATTGCTTTCTTCATTCCATATAATTACAAGACTGAACTCTGATCCTGTTGGGGGAGTATACAGTACATTCACGAGCCTGTAAACCAGGAGGCACCCTGATTTTACTGGATAGACACCACCACAGGAAAACACAACTCAGGTTGCAAGCAGGTTATGAAGATTCAGCATGCAGACAAAGGTTTGAAAATGTGAGTTATTTTTTATTTTATCAGTCAGCCTCAGTATTGTTGTTTTTTGAATGATGTTCACTACTTGCTTTGCTGTTTAAAAAAAAAATCAGAAACATAACACAACTTGCAAATTGTGTTTATTAGTGAGAGCATTTTAAATGCTTTTGGACTCAGTTTGATGGTGTGGTTCATCTGTTCCTGAGAGATAAGGGGAATGCATTTATATGTTTTCTATTCAAATGTCAAACAATTTAAAACTCCTTCCCTTCAAGGAGTATTCCCAAAATAATAAACAATAACCACAGTGGTGCACGCATAGACTTATGGGGTGTGCAAGAGCAGGTGCTCAGAGTGCTGGCACAGGTTGAGGTGACGTGGCAGTGCAGGTGCTCCAGGTGGTAGTGCTGGCTCCATAGCTTCAGCTCTCGAGGTGTCCGTCTGCCAAAATACAACAACACGGCTCCGGCATTTCACTGTATCAACATAAGGGGCCGTACCCATGTAGCTGCATCCCCTTTATACTGCTAAACTCCTCCCAAACTCCTCCCTGTGATCAGTACGGCGCCACTCTCTATCCGATCAGCGTGTGCAACACAGCTGTTCACAATAGAGCTGTTCAGCAGTCTTACAGCTACACCCTTTCACCAAGATGGCTGACTTACGGTTCCGTCCTACCATCGAGTCGGCCCATCCCTGTGAAGGTGTACCACCAACCTTCCAGGTTGGGGGGTAGATTTACAGTTCAGATTCATTCTCTCCTGTTCACAGTACTGTTTACACAATTAAATAAAAACACAAAGCTAAAGTGCCTCCTTTTTTTATCATTTTAGCAATAACAAGTTATTTGTATTTAAGTAACTTTTCAAGTATCGTGAGCAAAACATGGTGAAATACTCAAAATGCTGTTATCTTTTTTTAGATCAATTGCAAAGTATGTCTTTTAAAAAATGGATGACGTGGCTTATTTGAAAATATATCATTTATATTATTTTACCACTTACAATCAATCAATGACTATTTGACTGTACTTCAGCCAAACTAATTGCAATTTATTTATATTTAATGAACATTTGAATTGTTAATCTGTGTAAATTGCATATGATAAAGGATTACTATAAATATTTAATTTCCATTTTCGTTCTTGTCCTGCCTTATTTTGATGATGGCCAACATTCATTACACTACATTGTATCATAAATATGTATTGAATAGACCTATGAATACTACATTTAAACCGCTTTATCCATTTTTATCCCATATTGGTAACCAATGTAGCCATGCAAGTTTAAATGCTAACAATTATGCATTAGATTTGATGTATTTTCTGATTAGGTAAATGAAAACAGTTAAGTTGAAAGTAACAGGCGCTGTTAGTGAATAACACGAGGCTACATTATCAAAGTAATTTACTCCAAGTCGTCAATAAAGGAAAAAAAACCACCAATTACAATCTATTACAGACTGACAAACCATTCAATTTAATGTCTGAGTTATGTAGCATGGGAATTGCTACAATATAACTAGGGCTTCTGTTTTTTGGGGGTTTTATTAATTGTATTTTTCGGTGCTTATTTTTAGCTATTTTCGAGTTTTATGTAAATCTTTTTTTCGGGGCTTTCATTTTTGATATACTGTATGAAATTAGTGTTTTCAGGTACTTTCCAAAATGCTTGAGCGTTTTTTTTTTTTTTTTTCTGTCAAAATATGTATAGTAATAACTAGACAGTACTTGCACACTTAAGTTGTAGCTTCTTGCTGCCTTCCACAATGAAATCCCTATGGTCACGGGCACATTCTTCTGGAGTTTTTGTGTGGAGGTGTTTTTGTACATTTCGCCACAATTCTGTTTTAAATCCTCCGTATCTTAACTGTAATACAGCTTATATCCCATTAACAAGCCTCCATACCTGATTGTAATCTCGATTTAAATCTTGCAAGCGGAGTCTCCAATAGAAATGTAGGAATGTGCTGCCACTCAGCGAATCAATGTTAGGAAGTCAGGAAGGTGGGACATTGCCCAGCAGCACTGGGAAATGTATTTATTATTATTTTTGTAGCAGGTTTTATTTTTTTAATGGGAAAAGGGTAAAGTCAACGTGAATTGATTAACTATTTCCACAGTTTTTCCCGTGTTTATTGGCTGTCCACCGATTTCACTTTTTTTTGTATCGGGGGTGTTTTATCGGGTTTTATCGGTTAAAACCGAAAATCAGAAGCCCTAAATATAACTTGCTAAGCATCTTTCATTTCTCATTAATAGGATATTGGGACTACAAGATATGTTATCTATATTTAGTATTTGACTAGAAGCAAATAACAATCAGCAATTGCAATCACTGCTCATGAGAACAGAAACGGTATTGAGATTTCAACAGGTCATTGTGAAGTCAGATGATCAGCTATGGGAATTGTATAGGTTGATTGACCATCTGGAACAGAATACACTATGCATTGTGCATACATATTATTGTATTACTTGTATTGTAACACTTGAAATGTATTTGCTTACGATTGTAAGTCGCCCTGGATAAGGGCGTCTGCTAAGAAATAAATAATAATAATAATAATAATAACATAAACAACAAAACAGAAATACAACTTTAAATGACTTGTTTTTCTTCTTTCAAAAGACCAACATGACTAAAAGGAAGGAATTATATGCTGATCGCAGGGAGTGTGCCGTGAGTGCCGTTCTGATTGTTAGAATGAGGATGTACAAGGAAGGTTATCATGGATGAGTTGCAAAACGCGAAAAAGAAGAAACAGTTAAGTTTGCAAAACAGTATGTGAATAAGCCTACAACCTAGGGTTATTATATGTGCAATTGTTCTGACTAATGCTGTTCCATTACACAGTTTTCCACGGATACCAGCAATGTCCCTTTAGTTCAACTCCAAACTGAAGCTGCCTTGTTTTTTGATAGTGGAGCCTTTCGATTAAATTCCAATGCGCTGTTCAGTCTGTTTTATTATTTTTATATCAGATACAGAAATACCTATCTGTTATGTTCTTGTTTCAAAGACTATGTTAATTTGCACAGAATCTTTAAGAGACAGTATTAGTAAGTGAAGCTCTTGACGTAAGTGCGGTGGGCTTATGGATGTGCTCTCAATGTAAGGGCGAAAAGTTGTTTTAACTATGAGTTCCAGCAGTTGTTAGTTCAATACAGTTTCCAGCAACGTGCTTGTTAAAGTAAGACACTGGCCAGCAGTGTTATTTTTATTTAGTCACAACACTATCATATTCTGAATCTGAATTTACCCAGGAAATGCGGGAAAAAAACAAACTACTAAGACGATTGAAAATATTATTAAAGATAAGGGAAAGTAAAAAGCTAGAATGACATTTGAAGCTAGTTTGGTTTTTAAACATCCAGTGCTTTGGCTGTTGCTCCATTCTGCTAATAGGTCTTACAGTAAGCAGGGGGCTGTTAAAAGGGTGATCAAATTGTTTGGACAAGGCATAAAACATTTTTTTTTTACAGGACTGACTTATTACAACCCATAAGCGAGGCTATGGCCATGTCCAACCAGGAGTCTCGAGAGAGGTTGAAGTGCTTTCATGGCAGGACCTTCAACACGTTTACTGCTTTTTATTTGCTTGTAATACTTTTTCAATATTCATTGAGCCAAAGACAAATGGTCATCTTTCTGTGTAGTCATGCCTAATTATTAATGGCCTGTAACTGGCTTCACTATATCTAACATCATCACTGTGACCTAACAAAAACAAGCAAGGTGACTGTAGTTATAATGTCACAGTCATCCATTAACTTAGTGATTGATGCTACATGGTTCTTATTAAATTCAATTTTATTCCCTGATTTGGAATTTGATTCAAATCACCATTAAATAAATTTTTGTATATGAAAAATACTGATGGCTTTTTAATCTACAGTAACTCAACTTTAAGTCTATTCCCACTCCCAAACCAGGAAACATACCTGTTTCAACAACAGGCACTCTCTTATTAGGCTTAAGATGTTGTATAAAATAAAATACCATACAGGGATACTTTCTTATATATGACAACACTAACGTTTCTCTTCACTGCCCTTAGCAGTCCATAGAAAGGCACTGGACCATTTTATCTGTCATCAATCCATAACTAAAAATGTATATAGTAAACTTTTTAATTAATTTGTAATTATTTCATACAAATACCATACTTCTCTGTTTGCTGTCATTCCATGCTTTCACAGCACTTTACTATTGAAGTAAACATTTAGTAGTAGTAACTTTTAGGGACAACTACTACATAAAAAGGTTTACAAAATACAATAGTACATATCATTTTAGCTCATCATGTCCTAGCATTATTTCTATATAACGATTGCAACCGTTAAAACCAAAATAATCTATTGCAATGTGTCCCTTCAACTTTCAATCGATTGATTTAATACAGTATGTTTCCATTCACTATCCTGCGTAAATTACTGTAAAGACCATTTCTTTTAATTAAAGACTTTCTATGCCCTAAGTGCTCTTACTGTAATATTGTTAGCCATTAGCAGGTGCAAACTGCCTCAGGATAACTCTCCTTCCTCACTGGCTTTTAAGGTCTCGAGACAGACACCATTCTAATATTATTGAGACAACTGTCTCTGGCATCTCTCAACAAGCATGGAGCCAGCAACCTGTTTAAAATATGCTCTCATTCCACATGACCCAGAGGGCTGTGCAGACAGTCAGTCCCAGGGACAATCGAGTCTCCAAGAGCTGCCCAGAGATAACGCCAATGCAGTTGTTTGCCATACCACAGTAGTCTCAAGCTATCCCAAGGGTAAGTGCTATGTCAGACAGCTGTATGGAACTTCCTTAAGTAAGGGATACTCTGTCTGTGCTTGCTACTTAGAAATGCTTCAAGCTACTCCTTTCTCTACATAAAAAGATCCCTTGACAGATTTACTTCCCAGCCGGATTATCCAAATTTAGGCAATTTAGACAAATAGGTGCCGAGCTGGTAGGCTTGGGGTCAGCATGGTCTCTTCTTAATGGATCATTTGTCTGAGAAAACAAAAACAAAATGATTTTCTGATTTTCAGTGCTGTACTACATTTATCCAAATACTGCAGCACAATATCAAACAAACAGCAGCCTGCTGGCATGATGCCTTTAATCTGTCCTTGAACTTGAAAATGCAATATATTCCTTTTGCCTGCGAATTTAGAAAGTATACTTATTCAGTGATGAGTCACCCTACATGAAAAACTGTAGCCTGAGAATAAAGACAAATATCTATATATATATATATATATATTTTAAAACAGATAGTTAAAGTACTTAAATATTGGTACTTTTTGGTTTGTTTGCTGTTTTTTTTGGTTTGTTTTGTTTTTATTATTAATTTAACTTGAATGGAGCTTCTTGGAGATGTTGACACACCAACACATATTTTAGTGTTATCTTTAAGGCCCCTCTTAAATGTGACAAACACACATTTACAAGATACACTTCCAGTTTTGAGTAAGTATGTGAGTCATGGAACCCTTCAATCCTTAGAAAACTAGATGTGGGTTGATCTAGATGACTTTGAAGTCAATATCCTAAATGACCCTGGTATGTTCAATGGGGTTTAAATCGGGTAAAAATGCAGGCCAGGCTAGCACATTGATAATTGTCTTCGGTAAGAAATCCTGCGTTACACATCACTGTGTGTACACCCACTATCCTGTTGAAAAGTGGTAGCATCATTATGCGCTTTCAAAAAACAGGACATCTCAGCAACAGTGTGTATTACCTGGTAGTAATTCCATTGTTTCCCCTGTGAGTGGATTTATTAACCCACTTAATAACATGACTGCATACAATAAAAACATACAGTGCAATTTGGTCTGTGAAAAAACAGGTTTCGAAATTTACAGGGAGGGGGGATTTATATCCATCACTCTTTAGAGCATTAATAATGACCTTTTATACATCATTTAGGAATTTCTCAAAAATCTTAGGAGTCTTTGGTCAGCAACTTCTTCAGCAATGATTGACCAAGTATAGATTCTTGATATCCTTATTTTACTTGGTACATTACATAATTCCCCAATGTTATTTTTGCTGGTATGTTTATTTCATGAAGCGTTGTTGTTTCATAAGGAATCTGAGTGTAGTATATTCAATATGATATGTACTATAATAATTGATTAGCTTACCAGAACATTATATATATATATATATACATATACAGTACTCACCGTTATAACGCACCTCGTTATAGTGTGGAATCGGTTATAACACGGTAGTGTTGTGGCTCCCATTTGCTCCATAATGCCATTACAGTAGCCCTATTATACTCGTTATAAGGCGGAACACAAATAGTCTTGTAACTATGGCTCCCCACTATAGCGTTATATAGGGTGAGCACTGTATATATATATAGCATTTGTCTAGCATTCATAAACAATTGGTCTCAGAATAACACATGGTATCCAGACCTCAAGGACTAGTCGATTCCTGCCAACAGTTTCATTCTCAATTCAAATTTTTCCAAAATAAACTGAGGCTTGTTTAACTTTGTTTCAAGCATTCTGTGGGCATCACAGTCCCGTCCCATCCCCCCCCCCCCCCCCCCCCCAAGAAAGAGATTTGCTAACCTCTGCAATTTACTTTTAATACTCCACTCAAAAAGGCAGCATCCTACATTCTGTTAGCATCATGTATTTTTTCCATTTATTCACTGTCCTTATGAGTTTCCATTTAGCCTTAAAAATGTTGGTTCACTTCATGAAAAGTCCCAGCTGGTTCAAGGGCTGATGATGACTTTGCATCACTAAGCATTGCCAAGACCTAAAAATGTACGCAGACATAAGTAAGTGTAAAACAATGTATTTACGTATTTATATTGAGGCACTAGTGGCGTAGACAATTAGATGTTCTCTTTTGTACCCAGCTGCATTGCAACATGTAGCCAATAATACATAGTGGCGATAAAGTCACTATTGCTTTATAGAAATTGATGGTAGTGTGAGAGCTCCCAGTCTCTGGTGTTTCCTTCTTGAATGATACCTTTCTATACATTGAATTGGTTTCCAACAACACAAATAGTAAGTGTACACAACACCCTGCATTTTACATAATCACATATCCCACATAAGTCAGTCAGACTGTAAATGAAAGAAAAGCACTTTTCCTATTAAAGCACTGCTAACAGAATCCCGCTAGTGCTCTGTCTGGTTCTTTTCTAACCTAATTGCTACAACTACACATCAAAAATTGAGAGAAAAATCCAACTGGGTAATCAATAGCCTTTCAGTCTGCAAGTCTGTTACTGATTCACCTCCGCAGTGTCTTTAATGCCAAACATATTATGGGCTGTAAAGCATGTCAGTAAATAGGGGAAGCAGCTAGTTTTTTAATTACAGGAAAGAAGACATTGTCAGGGTTTCTATGCAGTTTATAGACACCAAATTCTTCACGCTATAGGATGTGCGTGGCCAAAACATCATACGGCTAAAAAAAGGTAAATCACCTTCTCACGCTAAAAAGCCACAGAAATTGACCAAAAACTAAGGTTGTTTTGCATGGAGATAAGTCCAAAAGCTATACCATAGACTTCAGCAGTGAATATCACTGTGTGCCATAACCTCGCGCAGCTTTCTGCTATAACTAAAGACCATACCAAGAAATTCTTTATTAACATTAGATCTGCTGGAAGTAGCCCGAGCTTCTTTGACCAAATATGAAAAAATAAGCATATAGTACTAGGGGTTTAGAGACCTCCTCATTCAGTATTTTTTTTTTTATGTGACACCATTTATTCAGCATTTGAAATTATTGCTATTTGACTCATAAAATGATAGTGCTTTATAGTTTAGTTGTTTTATAAGCAAGGTTATGATAACATGCTGCAGCTACTACACATAAAAAATGCAGCAATGCAATAAATACATATAAAGAAATAAAGAAATAACAAAGCCCTTTGCAAAGCACAGAAAGATATTTTTCATCCTTTACACTTTTGTTATCTTCATGTTTGGTCATCAGATAGTTGATTGCTTTAAGCCTAGACTTTCCTGTCCCCTGGCAATATGATGCAATTCATAGTACACTGACCATAAGTAGCATTTATCATAGGTACTTACCAAGGACAAAATGTATTAAATGAGCATAGCTGGGAATTGGTGCCAGTGGTCTCCTGTATATTGCTGCGGGCTACCTACAGCACCAGGCTTGAGCGACCACCTACAGAGTTGAAGTAAAATCTTCAACCTAATTTATTAATCTACATTTGTTTTAGAAGAACAAACACATGAAAAAGAAAAAACAAAATGTTGGTTCAACTAATTTGTTCAAAAAGACAAATACAGGGTTTAACATCACCATGCTGCAAGATTTACATAACACAGTTCTAGAAAGTTACATAAATGCCCAGGTGGATTAGCATCTACTGAGAAATGTGATGAATTCATATAAACTACTGCTATACTGGATCCCCAAGAACAACAACAACAACAACAACAAAATATCTAACCACATTCTACTGGCAAGAGCCTTGCACTGCCCCAGCGGAATTTGGATTCAGGTATTTATTATTATTATTATTATTATTATTATAATAATTATTATTATAATAATTATTATTATTATTATTATTATGATTATTATTATGATTATTATTAATAATAATAATAATAATAATAATAATAATAATAATAATAATAATAATAATAATAATAATATGTAGTGGGGGGAAAGTAGGACAGCCTATTTTAGATTTACTACCAGTAGAATGGTGTTCACCTGGCATTCTGCACCTGCTATCAAATATGCACTTTGACATCATTAATCCATTAAAATTATATTGAAATGCACTCAATGAAGAAAAGAGCATTGAATTGGGCGGGATCTGGATACTAATTGGGTGCAAACATTATAATGTGATGTAAGGCTTTTGCCTTGCACTTGGGCAACTGCTGACCCTCCAAAAACTTTACACCTCTTTTTACAAGGCGCAAACCATGGTAGAAGTGAGTAACTAAGAGCTGTATAAAAGCACACACCTACAGAGACCTGTTATTGGATTCAGGATGGCTGCTGTGGTACACTTCCTGATGCGGCAACACTTGACTCTTGTTGAGGAGAGACAGGAACACGTTCAGAGGAGAAAGGCAAGACGAAGAAGACCCTGCATATCTAATCCCAGGGTCACTTTGTTTGGGATGTCGGAGGATGCCGTGCTAAAGCGTTATCGTCTCACTCTGCAGGTCATCCTAGAACTAATAGCTGAATTGAGGAATTCATTGAGCTGAATATAGCTAGACCCCAGCGTCAGTCTAGGGACCACTATCCCTGCACATGTGAAACTGCTGTGTTCTCTGCACTACTTAGCCTGTGGTTCCTTTCAGACCATAGATGGAATGTCTGGAGGGAGAGCCCAATCCACCTTTTCCAGAGTGCTAGGCAAATTTCTCAATGTCATGCTAAAAAGGGCAGGCCAATACATATAATTTCCTAAGGATACTAGCATACCTGATGTTGGCTGAGGCTTTTCCAAACAACTCCGTTTTATGGTGAGTGACCCCAGCTGTAAGGACTCTCAGCTCCTTCTCAGAAAACTTTTATTTTCTTTTCCACGCGCCAAAAGGACTTTGCTGCCCTTCCTCTGACATTTTTTTTGGTTGCTCTCTGTACTCCGAACTCTGCAAGTGCAGCTGCTGAATAGACTGATGCACTCACTGAGACCCTCATTATCATAATTGTGGATCATTATTTGTGCATGTTGAGTAATTTGCATTGCTCTTAGGCTTACATAGGGCGCAGTGCAATACAATTTGCACTTTGCATCCACAATTATTTGCACTGCGCCTATACTTACATCAACCCCAGTATATCTGAAGATCTGCTTATCAAATTGAGATTACACATTTCATTGCTAATTCTTTTTCTATGCTATTCTGTGCAAACTGTTCATGTATAGCATGTGGTTGTGACATTTTTCATCATACTGATAGTTCTAATTCTGAATTTACAGCAGTGGCGGGGGATGTATGTAACTGACATACATGTTTGTAAGGTACGGATAATAATAACTGCTCAGAATAAATCATTAATTTGAAGTTCCTGTTCCAACTGGTTCAGATTAGCAAGAGTCTATTTAAAATTAATTGGCTGGCTGTAATAGGGTGAGGCCATAATAACAAAATGTGGTGCTGCTACTCGGCCATCAAAGGAACTAGATACAATTCATGTATAATATTCAGTGCTGTTCAGTACGTAATTGGTAATCATGTTTCTAGGGGAAATGTAATGTTAAATCCAGCGTTGAATATTGAGGAAAAGGATTGATATCCTTTGCTCATACAATGTGCTACATGCAGCAGTACTGCTGTTGTTTGAGTGAGTGGGCGTACACACTCTATGCTTAACCCATGCTGACAAGTTTTATGCCAATTACTGCCCAATGTAAACCGCTTAAACATCAATTCATTTGAATTTGAAACAATGAGGAGAAAGCTACTTAACACACTGTACAGTAATACTGCCTTGGAACCTTTAGTATAAATATACATTTTTAAATATATATCACAGTGATTTCAATGAGAGACCACTCGCTTCTCCCCTGTATTAAAACCTACATTCCCCTTTAAATACCTGGGATATGCCTTACCTTCTGGTTGTGTTTCTGTACTCCTCGATGCTTTTTGGTGTTTGTTTGTTTGTTTATCTAAGGTTAAATACAACTGTGATAGATTACAAATAAAGTGTTTTTGAAGTAACCTAAAAAAATTGATAACAAAAACACAGCCTTGAATAGTAATTTCTATATGATTTCTGTTTATTGGTTTCAGTAATATGTCATTATGCTAGAAGTTCCTTGATTATACAATACTGTAATCTATATCCTCTTCTTAACCAGTATAATACCCTGTATGTTGACCCTTTAGCCATTGCTTCACAAGTTATTTGACAAACAGCACAGTGCAGTTTCATGAGCTAATACCATTATGTCACCTTAGGTTCTCTAATCCTGTGGTTTATCTTAATGAACTAAATACATACTGAAACAATGGTTTAAATTCAAGTTATTGGCACAGTTGAACAAAAGATTTCAGCATTAGATTTCATTTCAGAAATGGAAAATATGCCTTCCCTAGAGAAATAAAGCAAGCATGCCTGCAATGTTCTGATAATGACAAAGATTAATATATTTTTTCCAAGTTTTTTTTTCTTTAATATGTCCTTAATGGAAGCTGTTTAATCATTAAAAAAAAAAAAAATCTTCAAAACAAATTGTATTTCTTTTTTCTTAATCTTGTTAACTTAATATTTAATTATGATACAATATCTTACAGGAAAACGGCATTATTTTAATTTAACTAATGTATTGTGCTTTTATTGTAGCATGAGCCTTCGGGGTGGCTCTACCACCCCACTGGTCAGTTTACACTAACCCTCCTTTGTTCTAAGATAGATATATCTAAATTTCAAGTTAATCAAGTTACTCTTTGCTTTACTCTCTAGAGCCTATTTGTACGCAGGGACTGAAACTGAACTTTGTATTCTAAGCATAGTCTAAGTGCATTATACCGGTACTGTACAACCTCATTTTAACCCCCCTTCTACACTTTTCACTATAGCCAATCATTCTGTTTTCCTTTTGAATTCCCTCTCCACTGCCTGGTTTCTGTCACTGGAGTGAGCACTACAATGCCTTTCTTGTAGAGGGCTTGTTCTAGTTCTGCAGCACCCATTTGGTATTTGAGTCTTACATTTTTCTGACCGGCATGCAACAGTTTACATTGAGTAAAAATAAATGTCAGTTGCCACATTAGTTTCTACCTGCCAACCATCACAGGTGTGGCCACCATACCCCAATTAGGTAGTGGCTACCTGTATATAAGGAAGACAACATCCTTTGTGTGGGCATGGGCGTGGGCTAAGGCCAGGGCGAGGGCGAGGGCGAGGGTGTGGGTGTGGGAGAGGGGAGTTTCGTGTGAACTGTTTATTTTGGCCCTCGTGCCAGTTGATTTGTTCCTGTCTTTGTTTTGTTTATTTTGTTAATAAACATGCGCAACAGTGCTTCACTGCAGAGTCTCATTCCTGCCGGTAAGAGCTTGGGCCGTGACGCTATCCTGTCACAGACAGGATTTATGTTACTGACATATTAGTATACAGTACAGCTTGCAAATTATTTTTGCTAAAGTGTTTTAGCATAACCACATCAATACAAAAAAAAACCCCAAGTATGTCTGTAACACACATCCCCGCCACGACTGTAAATTCAAAAAGTGAGATATAAGTATGATGAAAAAGCTGATGGCATGACAGATATCAAGAGTATATAATAGTATAGTATAAGAATTAGCAATGAAATGTTTAATTACAATTTGATAAGCGATTCCCTAAATATATGCAAAAATGTAAGTGTGACACATACCATAGATGGATGGATGAATGGACACGCCCCCCACCCCCCAGGGGTCAGCACCATATCGAGTGGTGACGGACATTTAAAAAAAAACCAAAAAAAAAACAAACCATATTGTCCACGGACAAACAAAACAGAAGTTATATACGATTACATGCGTGTGCGTGTTAGATGTATTCACTGCCACAGACACTGATAACTCTTGCTACGGACATGCGTACATGCGTGTCCGTGTATGGACAAGTTGCCAACCCCTGCCAGAATACAGTACTATACAGTACTTACATTTTTCTGAATGGATTCAGATGGATAGATGTACCAAAAGACACCCCTCCAGATATATAGAAAATTATATGTAAACATATGTAAGGCCACCTCCACAATATGCCCTTAGCTGTGGATTACATTACCAGCGGGAGAAAATTATTCACATTGGTTTTTAAACACTGCCAAAGTACATTATTTTAAAAAATAATTTTGTGTGGAGACATCCTATAATCTTTTTTTTTAAACCCACAGGTTTAGGTTTTAATGGTTGTTCAGAATCATAACAAACCTCTTAATCTCTATCACAGTTGGGACCGAATTTCCTTAAGTAGAATGGTATTTACAGGCATAATGAAAAAGATTCAAATGCATACTTTACAGCATGTCCCCAAAACTAGCATGAACTCCCATGCTAGTGCATCGCCCAGAAACGAAGCTAGTCCCCAGAGTTGTAAATAAGATATGCAATTGTTTTAAGTTAATTAAACATCACAGGTCTCTGATTTCCAAAGCTCAGAACTAACAAAACAAAACAAACAAACAAACAAACAAACAAACAAAACAACCTCTTACTGCTGCACAATCACCGCACCTCTGATTTCCATTCGTGCTGCACATACACTGCACCTCCCCTTTCCAATACGTGGTCACTTTCAACTACGTCCTAACCATGTATTGCTATTTTTTTCCAGTAATTTCGATAATTTTGCATACTTTCAATTTAGTATAGTACCCTGTATGAAAAGTATTACTCTGGAACGATTAATATGATCGTTCAGTGTTTATTTAATGAACGTAAGGAGTGCTATCTGTACCCGTTGCAAACCGGGATCTGTTTAATGTTTGGGGAAAAATATTGTGTGACAGGGACATTTTAGGGAAAATGGGACAGTCCTGGTTCTGGGCGTCTGGTTACCCTACTAAATCAAGTATGAAGTAGTGTTGCATGAAAACTTATTTATTGATGCTCAACTGAAAGCTAAGTGCTGACAGACACTTGGAGGAAAACAAGTTATCAGATTAAAGAGTATGTAGGCTATTCTTTAATTGTGGACATCACAAAAAAATAGGATTAATTTATAATAAGGATTTTTTTTGTAAAAAGAAAATCTGCAATTTTTTAAAAATACAATATGTATTTAGCTTAATATATTTCTGGACTTTATATTTCCGTTTTAAATGATATATGTATTTGAATCCATGGTATAGCTTTGCTGTTGTGTGTGAAGCTGTGCATCAGAAAACCGGCGTGACTCAAATCATGTGGCTCGGTTTGAGAAAATGCCCCACTGATCCGAATTTTACTTCTCTAAGCAGTAAAATCCACACTTGTCAATAACTGCACCCAAACTGAAATCCCTGTTACTACTAATTGTACTTTGACTAAAAATGGGCGTTCCTGTGCAACTTTACACTCTTCTCATACTTACAAGCATGCGCGTGTTCAAACTTCACTTGCGCCTGCGCATTCTGTACTGCCTGTCCGTGAACTCCAACCTGCATTGGCGGTTAAGAGAAAGAGGGTTTTTTTTTTCACATATATAAACTACCGTAAGTGGATTTTCTTTTATTTTTACTGTATCAGGACCTATGGCAAATACGTGCATTATTAGATGAGCAAATAGTTGTTAGTTTAAAAGTACTGTGTCAACACTGCAGCCTCTTGTTATTGTTTACTGTATGGTTGTAAAGTTAATGTAAATGCTGTCTATAAATTTACTGTTGGTTACTATTAATTCTTCTCGTGGTCCTTAATTCTGTCGCCAGCGTCTCATACGTAAATCAACATCATGACAATCGTGTCGTACCAGATGCCCTGGTTGTGTCATAAAATCCTGATTCCGGGAAAACACATATACAAAGTGTGTAATGATGTTGTTGAGCCGGGTGGTGATCGGGCACCTGGGCCGACTACTGTTATATAATTTGTTCTACACTGATGGTGCGTTAAGTAACAGCGCTTAGCTAGATTTTTTTTCTGGTCACTCATCACCGATGAAATTTGTTCTCTGAACTCACAGGGAGCGGTACCGAGCATGCCGTTAGTGGGTTCATTCACTGAGCTGCTCTGAGTCGACTCACTTAATTTAGCGCGTCCTCTGTTCATTTTGCATAATCCCATAATAAATAAATAAGTCGAAGGTAAAGGAAAAAAAAAAATTTATTGCCATTGTTTTTGGTAACATTATCTATATAAAATATTCAGGTAATACTTATAGCACAAGTCTAGAAATTATAATCACAATTAACCTGCAAGGTTTGATGTCCAAGTTTCTAGGTTAGCTACATCTGAATAGGTAATAGTGCAGGGAAAGAAGTGGATTGTATTTAAAACTCAGTGACTTACAGCTCTTACTGTTAAACTAACCCACACTGCAGCTAATTATGAAACAGAAGTTTGACGTAATCTTTTTACTCTAAAAAATGCTACAGGTTTGTTTGTTTTTTCTCATAACGATTCAGCTTTAGGCAGATTCTGTATCTTTATACTACATTTAGCCAATTTAATGCAATCATATCTCATACATGAGCTTAAGTATTTCTGTGTTTCTCGTACTGTCTTTTGAGTCATTGCTGTGAACATGCCCTAGTATGTCATAGTTATAGTTATAGTAGGCTGTTATCTTAATGCAAAAAACAACTTCTTTTAATAAGCCAATGAGCCAGAAAAAAGACCATAGGATTGTTATAATGGGAATACATCAGAATTACTGGAGAAAACAAAAACATTAACAAAAAATGTTACAGTACATATTCAGGTAAATGACCACACATTGATGTAAACCAATTTTGTTCCTGTTCATATTATTTGCGTTAAACAATCCCTAAAACAGCATGTTAATGTCTGATGAGGACAAACTAAATATATATATATATATATATATACACACAGTACTGTGCAAAAGTTTTAGGCAGGTGTGAAAAAATGCTGTAAAGTAAGAATGCTTTCAAAAATAGACATGTTAATAGTTTATATTTATCAATTAACAAAATGCAAAGTGAGTGAACAGAAGAAAAATCTACATCAAATCAATATTTGGTGTGACCACCCTTTGCCTTCAAAACAGCATCAATTCTTCTAGGTACACTTGCACACAGTTTTTGAAGGAACTCGGCAGGTAGGTTGGCCCAGACATCTTGGAGAACTAACCACAGTTCTTCTGTGGATTTAGGCAGCCTCAGTTGCTTCTCTCTCTTCATGTAATCCCAGACAGACTCGATGATGTTGAGATCAGGGCTCTGTGGGGGCCATACCATCACTTCCAGGACTCCTTGTTCTTCTTTACGCTGAAGATAGTTCTTAATGACTTTCGCTGTATGTTTGGGGTCGTTGTCATGCTGCAGAATAAATTCGGGGCCAATCAGATGCCTCCCTGATGGTATTGCATGATGGATAAGTATCTGCCTGTACTTCTCAGCATTGAGGAGACCATTAATTCTGACCAAATCCCCAACTCCATTTGCAGAAATGCAGCCCCAAACTTGCAAGGAACCTCCACCATGCTTCACTGTTGCCTGCAGACACTCATTCGTGTACCGCTCTCCAGTCCTTCGGCGAACAAACTGCCTTCTGCTACAGCCAAATATTTCAAATTTTGACTCATCAGTCCAGAGCACCTGCTGCCATTTTTCTGCACCCCAGTTCCTGTGTTTTCGTGCATAGTTGAGTCGCTTGGCCTTGTTTCCACGTCGGAGGTATGGCTTTTTGGCCGCAAGTCTTCCATGAAGGCCACTTCTGACCAGACTTCTCTGGACAGTAGATGGGTGTACCAGGGTCCCACTGTTTTCTGCCAATTCTGAGCTGATGGCACTGCTGGACATCTTCCGATTGCGAAGGGAAGTAAGCAGGATGTGTCTTTCATCTGCTGCAGTAAGTTTCCTTGGCCGACCACTGCGTCTACGGTCCTCAACGTTGCCCGTTTCTTTGTGCTTCTTCAAAAGAGCTTGGACAGCACATCTGGAAACCCCTGTCTGCCTTGACATTTCTGCCTGGGAGAGACCTTGTTGATGCAGTATAACTACCTTGTGTCTTGTTGCTGTGCTCAGTCTTGCCATGGTGTATGACTTTTGACAGTAAACTGTCTTCAGCAACCTCACCTTGTTAGCTGAGTTTGGCTGTTCCTCACCCAGTTTTATTCCTCCTACACAGCTGTTTCTGTTTCAGTTAATGATTGTGTTTCAACCTACATATTGAATTGATGATCATTAGCACCTGTTTGGTATAATTGTTTAATCATACACCTGACTATATGCCTACAAAATCCCTGACTTTGTGCAAGTGTACCTAGAAGAATTGATGCTGTTTTGAAGGCAAAGGGTGGTCACACCAAATATGGATTTGATTTAGATTTTTCTTCTGTTCACTCACTTTGCATTTAGTTAATTGATAAATATAATCTATTAACATGTCCATTTTTGAAAGCATTCTTATTTTACAGCATTTTTTCACACCTGCCTAAAACATTTGCGCAGTACTGTATGTATGTGTATGTGTGTGTGTATATATATATATATATATATATATATATATATAAACGTGGGATAATACACAGGAGACACTTCCTTCTCAGGCAGTCCTTAGGAGGTACATTTTTACACAGAGAATTATGAGGGTGTGGAACCAACTCCCCAGTAATGTTGTTGAAGCTGATACCCTGGGATCCTTCGAGAACCTGCTTGATGAGATTCTGGGATCAATAAGCTATTAACAACCAGATGAGCAAGATGGGCTGAATGGCCTCCTCTTTCTTCTGTTAGTATGTTCTTAAATACCAAGCACTGACCTTTTCTAAAAATGTACTTCTGTAGCCCCTTAATGACTTGTCAACAAATACAGTCATGATCAAAATCATCAAAGCTATTTATTTATGATCCAAACTTTTACTTACATAATCTATCAGTTGATGGTATATCTGTCCTTGAGCAGGGTTTAAGTAAGATTGTATTATTATTAAGGATACGATTTTGGCACTGTGATTTTTTGTACATTTCACAGTCGAGTTGCGGAAAAAAAGAATCCACGGAAAGGCCACCAAAGAGGTTAGCTACATCAACTACACAAGAGCTTTTACATAGTACACCAAATCCAGTAATATAAAGACTATTGCTTTTGACTGCTGGCAAGATTACATACTACATTAACTACATCAGTTAAAACGAGTTTGCATTAATTTTCCCAAAGTTGTCACAAAGCACTTTCTGAAATGACAATACCTTATTCAGGAATCAACTAATATATTACTTTATCACATTGCAGGCTATTTGTACATTTTTTCGTAATAGGATAATCAGTACAACCGTTAAAGTTATTGGCCGAAAATAAAAATTGACGTGAAGGCAAATTAAAACATACATTCAAACAGTCTTTTATTCAGGCTGCTTGTCAATCTTCCCCCAAAAAAGGAAACAAATGTGTTGCTGTCAGTGTCAGGATCGGGTTGGCAGTGAGGCATTGTAAACTCACCCGACTTTAGGACGGCTTACGCAACGACTTGAGACACAAGCATGAGCGCTTTGTTAAACAGGTGTGGACGTCAAAGAAACAAAAAAGTGTAATATTTGAGTATACGTATAATGTTTTGAATAATTACAAACAATTTAGATAGTGTACTTACATATTATTATTATTATTATTTATTATTATTATTATTATTATTTATTCATTCATTCATTTGCAGTAGTAGTATTTGTAACAAGGCTAATTTGAAAAAATAAAATGTGTTAACTGCAATTGTATACAGTAAATGTTTTTCAACTGTGATTAACGCATGTTAAACAAATAAAAAAAATTAATGCATTAATCGCAGAAGTTAACTGCGCTTGACAGCCCTACAAAGGATATGAAACTCGCTAAGGACCTTTCTTAGCACAATTTTTTTTCACAGTGTTTAAGGAGGCTGTCTGTCTGTATGTAAAACCTTCAATTTTTACATATATCTAGGGAATAATAATCCAGTTATGAGGATACTCTGGTATCTGGTCTGGACATACCACAAGCTATTGTGAATGTCAGAAACTGAGGGTACTATATATGAAGGCATCTGCCCATCTTTCTGTTTGCTAAACCTAGGTTTCTGACAAAGAATATGTTACCCGTTTTCGAGAACCATTTTTTGGAAGGGTAAAATGCCCCATTTCAGACGTTCTCTGTTAGTCCTTCTGTCCCACTACAAGTTACTGTATGACAGAAGAATGAATAGACAGAGAATGACAGTATGTCAAAACAGATAATTACGTGACAAACTGCAGCTTTATTTTCAAATGGATAACATGCAGTCAAAATTGAAGTGTGACACCCCTAGGGATCACTTATGCCTCCACTGAGAGTAACAGTCCTCAGAGCCTCTGAACTATGCAAAAGTGCCCATTTCAGATCTGTCGGCAATAAAATGGGAACCCCTAGCTCAACTGTAGATTTGGCTGTTAATAAAACATTTATTAGAACTTCAACGACTCTCAATGGCTTGGTTTACATGCACTTGAAAATCGAGAATACATTGTGAAACAGCAAAAGAACATCCTTTTGGCAGCGTGACTTTAAGGGCAGGGTCAATCACTTTCTCACGATATAAATAGCTGTAAAAACCCATGTAAACCGGAGCAGGAATCGTGCTTGTGGCTCACGGGGTTTCAGCAGGCAAGATCCCGTTTTTCTGACTTAATGTCAAGTAATCTCCAGCAGAAAGGCCGTACAAAACATAGACCCCCCAGAATGTGCACAACAACACTTGAATTAATTTCTCTTGTTAAATGTTTTTATCTTAATGGCAACGCATGAAGCTCTCCTCACGATATTCAGAGTCGTTCTTTTCCTACTTAGTAAGCAGACACGGACACTTAAATATCCCCCTCCCCTAAATTACTATGAGTTGAGTAATCTGCATTGTTATGGCCAATTTTTTTTCCTAAATCAGAACTGCATAGCAATGCATTTCCTGAAAAGTATGGCAAACCGGTTGTGAGGAAAACTGTCATGACTTGTGCATCTAAACGCCGCCAATGAAGAGAGTTTTCTGCTTATGTCTTTACCTTAAAACGGTAGTGTCTTATAAATGGTAGCACTTCTATTATGCTTAAATTACTATTTACTTTCTCCTCAAGTATGGTGCATTGATTTATCTGCTGCAAATTAATTTGCATTCTAAAGGTTGCATAATTACATCAGCTAATTAGACAGCACTGGTTAGGCACTGAGGCTAAAAAAGCAATGTTAGAAGATACTAGAATATTACACATAATGTAAAGTAGAACAGGCTTAATCTTTTTTTGTAGAGCCTGTGGTTAAAGACGGCTAATGGGTAATCATTTAGGAAATTGTTGGGAACATTTGCTATTCATAAATTAAGGTAATTTTATTCTTATTTTGTACAGTCTGCTCCCTATTTTACTGCATTTAATCCTGTACTTTAGAGTACTGTAATATGTCAAGTGTCCTTTAATCTGTAGTATTTTGTATTTAATTATATCCTGATGTAACTGACACTGTTATCTGCTGCTTTATTGAATCGTATTTTGTCATATACTTGTACTTGCTAGAACCAAAATCATTGTATTTTATCTTGCTCTTAATTGTATTAATACTTGTACTGTGATTCTTGAAATGTATTTTTGTTTACGACTGCTAAAATACCCTTATCCCCCCCATACTTGGTTGGTCTTCTGATATTGCTTATGGAAGTGCCTGGAAGTGTTTTAGGAAGAATCCCAAAATATTAGCTCTCGGCTCTCATTATATTTTTAATTTATGGAAGTTTCTCCAGAGTATGTCACAACAAAGACAATATGTAATGTCAGTGTCACAGGGTTATTGAGCTATGAACACCCAAAGTGGACACCAGGCCAGACATGGCATACCTTCAGCACCCCAGAACTCAAAATGGATAACAGATACACACTTGTGCTTTTAAATATGTCCTAAAACCATGTTTTTTCTATGTCTGAGAATTGTAACCTGTATCATTCTAGTTAAATATGGCACACTTCACCCTTAAAATAACATATTTTGTACGCTAATAGTATTTTGTTAGAATTAATCAGTTTAGCAAGGTTTATATGTATCTCATCATCAAATACCAGTAATTGGTGGTTTCTATTTAAAAAAATGATCAGCTTAACTACATACAGTATTCTGTACAGTTTGGGGGGGGTCATGTTTGTTTTTTATGTATTTTGCAGTGTTATGGGCTTTCTGCAATGTGAAGATGTAAACACATTTGGCTAGTGTGCAGTACAGATTTGATATAGACTAAAATAGAACGACTGGCCATTTAAAACAGACTGCACATTTAAAACAGTGACAGTCAAATATTTAAATGAGTTTCTTCTCTGAATATCATTAGCATTCCCTTGTGTTGATAGTCTTTGGGTCAGGTTAATCGTGGTCGTCACACCTAAATTCAATTTGCACCCATTTCAGTGAAAGGAAAGCCAGATTCTCAAGGTTACATAACTTACATAACAACAAAAACACATTGAGTCCTAAAATTAAACTCTTGTGTTAATTGTTACTCGTTTTGTAAAATCAGCATGGTTTATTTTCACAATACATGGTGCAAATTGCTTTTTAGTAAAAAGAGATTGATAAAGTGGGTCATTCTCAAATAACTTACTGTTCATTCTTGTGCTGTAGGTCGTAGTTAGACCACTGGCATAAATCTGATCACAGGAAGTACCAGTGAGCAATATCACAATCTGTTGTGTTGTATTTAACAAATCTACATATCTGCATTTATAGTAAACTAGCAAAGAGATCTACAACACACACAACAAATGAGAACAGTGATAAAATTGCTATTGTGAAGAGGAGTTAATCAATTTAGTATATAGATTTGATTATCACTCTTCTGAAATTGTGGATCTTAAAGTACTATATGTACAGTTTTCTGAATAATTCTCGATTTAAAATGTGATTGGTCAATTGCTTTTGGCTGAAAATTCAGAGGGAAATGTACCTGAAAATTTGACAGGATTTGGTACCAGATGTTGATTCCCTGGAAATCCTCTGGTGTTTGCATTTTTTATTGCTTGAGATTGATCGAGTAACGACTGAATCTGAAACATGTCATCTTATCAAGTACACTATGTTAGCTGGCGAAAAGTGTTACTTTGAGGAACAATTTCAGGCTTTCTGAGGTTGCTTGTTTTAACACTGTTTCTTTTAATAATGTGTATTTTATGCACAAAAGATACACACATTGTGGACATTATTTCTGTTGCGGTGTGATTGTATTCAGACAGTTACAGGAAATGCAGAATTAAAGCTCTTTTATTCAGCATTGTTGTCCTTTTAAATTGTGGAAGGAACTGTGCAATGAAAAGACACATTAGCAGGAAATGCCATCCTAAAAATGAAATCTGTAATATAGCCTTAAGACAAAACAGGCTTCTAGAACTGAGAATACTCTAAAATCCCTCATGTATAATCATATTATATAAGCAAAACAGTGAAAAATGTGCCTCCTCGATACTCAATATATGCATGGAAGCCACTGCAATGTGTTTTTGCTTTGTATATTGTAATGACCATGTATGTGTTATAATACATTGGGTTCAACCACTTTCAGCTTTTACATATTGTAGCTTGTAACTCACTGATCACAAACATGTTGCATAGTATGGCATAAAATCTGTATCATTTACTTTATACTTAATAAGTAAACCTATATTAGTTCATTTTTGTTCAGTGTCTGTGCTACACTGCATTTAATTATTTCTAATCTGTTGGTATTTTCTTTATCCTTGCAGGGGAAAGGTAGTGCTCTGTAGAAATTATTTTAGATGCCTGTTGTCATCTGTAATAGTTTGGTTCCAAACAATAGAAGAATATAGGACAGGATTGTCATAGACTGCTAAATGCTAAAGGTCTCCATGTGTAAGCTGTCATATCAAATTGACGTCAATGCCATGAAACGGAAACCAAACTACAGTTTGAAGCAACGGAGATCCAATTTGATCATTACATATTTATGATCTGGTAAGCTTTGCTTCCTTTTGTTTTTTTCTATATCAGCAGGTTGCTGCATACAGTACAGTATCTTAAGAAGTTAACTAGACGTAGAATGGGAAAAAAAGTAATCATATTATTTGACCTACAAAATATGATATATTTTTCTGATGGCGGATAAAGCAATGCAGTGGGCATAGTAAACTGGATCTTAGGAGTAGCTTTAAGTATCAAATTTGTAGGTACTTTGGTGCCAGGTACTGGCATTTCATTTTGTTATATTACATTGGACCCGTTATCTCCATTGTTCTGTAATGACTTGCTGTGTTAAAGGTAAAAAAAAAAAAAAAAAAAAAAAAAACTTTAATTACTATTTCTGTATTTAACACCTGTTTAATAAGGACAATTTGACAATCCAGGCAAATCTCCTCTATGCCCACATTATAATTCACAAAGCGTCTAGATTTAGAAGTCACTGCTGTGCAAGTTGACTTCATTCTCTTTTGTCAATGTGAGAACTAATGACCATACACAGTTGGATAACCCTGGGTACTGTACTAAGCAGCAGATGGAAACTGAACGTTCTCTAAATCACACTTGCTAGACAGGTACAGTACGAAGAGCCGCTTCTAATTGAGGCATGATCTATCTTAAAGATATTATTTATCTCTAGAAATGTAATTTAGAATAATGGTTTGCTCTAACAGTGAGAGTGTTCTACACATACACACATCAATCACATTTAGGAGTACCTGATTAGAATAATTGTACAATGGTTTTATTCAAGTACAATCTGCAGCGTTGCTTCAAGAGATTGTTGTAGGTGTGTTGTCAAACCAATATACTCAAGCAAAATGAAGTTGACTGCACACAAAGAAAGATGACTGTTCTAGAAAGTATTTATTACCAGCATCAGGACAAGAAATTATAATGTTTCAACACTTCAGTCTTCATCAGATTAACTGATAATAGGTTAAAATCACAGCCTTATAGTCACGGGTCAACATTGAAGTCAATCAACATTCAGCTTTTAGCAGTAATAACATTAGATAACAATAGCACTGAAGATAGTTAACTCCATATCAATCTTTCAGAAATGTCTGCAATGAGATTACACATGTCCATTTCAAATAAACAAAACAAAATGGCATTCAAGTCAATTAACATTCGATAACAATAGCACTTAAAGTAGTTGACTCCATCCCAATGTTTCAATAGTAAGTCTATAATGAGATTACACAAACACTTAATTATTGCAATCTTTATATCAAATTAGTAGAACATGTTCAATTCAAATCAGTTGGCATTTCATTTTTTATCAATTAACAACCAGTACTAGACTGGAACTAATTAAGTAATTAAACCAGTGTAGAAAATTTGATGATAGATCTGCAATATAATTATCAATAGTCATAGTTAAGTGCTAAAGCACCAAAATGCTATACAACTTGTAGAAGGTTTAAAATCGAAATCTTCACCAAGACAGCTCGTAACCATCACTAATTTACAGCCATAGAGCACACCAGCATTCCAATTAATTAACATTGTTATAAATTATTTGTTAATCAAATACACATAAAACTTAAAGTAAACTAACTACCAATGATACTATACAGTTACAGATACAATTAAAATCTTTTGAAATCCCAAAATATAGTACAACTTCTAGAAAAGGTTTAAGGTTGAAATCTTCATTAAGACCTTTAGGTTTTAAGGTGTCAAGGTTATTTATCCAGAAGGTTTCTCTTTGTAAAAGATGTCTTTGAATGTCACCAGCTTGCTGAGGCGCAGCGACATGTGCAATACCCTGGAATCGCAACGAACTTGCATCATGATTAAAAGAAACACAATGTGCAGCTACAGGGTATTCAATATCTTTGTGACGTATAATACTTTTATGTTCACTGATACGTTGTTTCAGTTGTCTAGATGTTTTGCCTTTGCGCGTTCACATACTGTATGACTGAAAAGCAGGCCTAAAATGTGGTGAATTGCTTGCTGGGAAGGATATATATATATATATATAGATATAGATATAGATATAGATATAGATATAGATATAATTGAGTAATACCCCAAGCATAAAAGCCAAAGGTGGTTGAATGCTTGTTACTACTCTGATTTGGGTTGCTAAATGACAAATTATTAGTATGATTATTATTTATTACTATTTGTCAGATAAAAGGCATATACAGAAATAAAGTGACACTATAAATATGTGTCGGTACTTTTATGGAACGATAGCCTGCGCTCAGAATGGAAGCGCTAACAGGATATACAGTAATCCTTGATTTGTAGTAGATGTTTCTTATTAATATATTTTTTTTCAATGCACACAGTAGCAGTTTTATTGTATATATTATAAAAACAACAAAAAAACGATATATATTCTTGAGTATTTTTACTTAATGTTATGGTGTATCAACGATATTAGTATTTGTGGATGAGAACAGTATTTTGTGTGTGTAAAAGCAAGCAGCTAAAAGAAATTATCTGCATTTTAATGTAAAGACGCACACTTCTGTAGCTATGTGTATCGTTGCGTGCAAAACAAATGGTGGTTGAATATGCCAAGTAGCCATAACCATTATTGATCATTATTGAGATCCACAATCCTGCAGTTTTTATATTTATTGCTTAGTTACTAAATAACAGGAAGACAAATTAAATTGTGACAAATGAAGCTGAATTATGAATGCTCTTGTTTATGTTTTCGCGTGCGAGTATGGGGATGGCTCAGTTTACATTTTACGAGTATGGGAGTGTCTACTGAGCTACATAACTAAATCTCTGCCGGCCTGGGGCTGCCTTTTCTTTTTTGGAGAGTTCACATATGAGAAAAGGCCGCCCTAAATTGCAAGTGTGAATGGGGACTAAGAGATTTATCTATGTATTGCACTGTAAGTATCCAGATATGAACTGCAGCAGTCAATGAGAGAGAGACACTTTAAAACTCATGTTTGATACAAAAATACATGAAGCCTGTTAATCATTATGCTTCTCCAGCCATAGTAACATCTTTTTGAAAACTTATAAATTATAACTTTTAAATTCCTCTGGAATCTACCACACTCTCTCCCTCTTCCTCTGCTAAGAACCTCGGAGTCACCCTGGACCCCTGCCTCTCATTCCCAGCACATCTCCACTCTGGCACGCACTTGCCGATTCTTCCTGAGCAACATCCGAAGAATCCGACCCTTCCTCACCAACTACGCCACCCAGCTCCTGGTCCAAGCCTTGGTACTCTCCCGCCTAGACTACTGCAACTCCCTCCTGGCTGGCCTCCCTGCGTCCGCCACCCGTCCGTTCCAGCTCATCCAGAACTCCGCTACCCGCCTGGTTTTCTCTCTGCCTCGCTTCTCCCATGCAACTCCACTACTCCGCTCGCTCCACTGGCTCCCGATCACCGCTCGCATCCAGTTCAAGACTCTTGTACTAGCCTACAGATGCCTTGACCAGACTGCACCCAGCTACCTCCAGACCCTCATCTCTCCCTACACCCCCACTCGACCTCTCCGCTCCGCCTGCACTAGAAGACTGGCTCTACCTCCTCTACGCTCCCCTGCCTCCAGAGCCTGCTCCTTCTCCACCCTCGCTCTGCAGTGGTAGAATGACCTTCCCACAGATGTCAGGACTGCCCAGTCCCTGACCACATTCCGGCGCCTCCTTAAGACTCACCTCTTCAGACAGCACCTGTAGAACTCTGTTTTTCCCCTGGGACACTTATCACCCTTCCTTAAATGCGCTTTACTTGCTCTTATCTGCCCCCTATTTTACTGCATTTAATCCTGTACTTCAGAGTACTGTAATCTGCCAAGTGTTTAATCTGTAGTATTTTGTATTTAATCATATCCTGATGTAACTATCACTGACACTGTTATCTGCTGTATTATTGAATTGTATTTTGTCACACTTGTACTTGCTTGAACCAAAGTCATTGTATTTATCTTGCTCTTAATTGTATTATTACTTGTACTGTGATACTTGAAATGTATTTGCTTATGATTGTAAGTCGCCCTGGATAAGGGCGTCTGCTAAGAAATAAATAATAATAATAATAATAATAATAATAACTTTTAAATGCCACTTAAAAAAAAAAAAAAAAAAAAAATGAATAATTGAATAGCCTAAATGTTCGTTACAGGAAGAGTACAAAAGACATGGTTGCCTCCAGAGATTTGATATATTTAGCTTAATTACATCAGATTTTTGGTGGGAAACAGGGCCCCCAATTGGGGTTTACTTCCATTTATAAACCCAGGCTTTCAAATATACACCTTCACTCTGCTGATAAATAATGGATTAATATTAGTATAACTAATAACAAACAATTGAAAAGGATTAGTATCACTAATAACAATATAATACTATTTCATGAACAAGATCAATTACAGGTTGTTGGCATACACATGCATTTGTGGTTTAGACAGCCTCCAGAAAGGTGATCCTAGTACAGTAGGTAATAATCAGACTAGCTTTTAATGCAGCACAGAGACTGCTGTTTTTGAGAACAAGATGAAAGCACCGTGTGTCCATTGCTTTCATAGTGTTGTACTTAGATGGCCGAGAGTCATCTTATGGAGAGATTTCATCTGAATTTGATTTCTCTTCTCTTTTGATCAGTATGCTAGAAACCCTGCATTCTAGTATAGCATTGATCTTTTTTCAGTATGATAAGCCATTTTCCACCTTATGTTCTCAGTACGATGAAGCCATTGAGAGAAACACTTTTATTTTTCCTCCCTGTTATTTGTAGTGTATATTTATTTAAATGTGATGATTATATTAGTTTATGTTGTGTCATACTGATGTGGTGTGCTTCATGTGTTGCATATTTCAAACTGATTCAGTCTTGTTTCTATAATGATGATGCATTTGTTTGTTGAACAGCTGCCCCCATCCCAAGCATCTAAAGGTAATCATATATCAAATATACACAAGGAGTGGGCACCCCGTCACATAACCATACTGTCATGCAGATTCATAATTAGAAAGCAGATTCATAACAAACAGATCCATAAGGAAAGCTGATTCCAACGTAGCTATAAACAAGCCCTATTCACAAAACTTCTTTAGCAGTCTATATGAATACATTCATACAGGGGTGTCAAACTCAGTTCCTGGAGGGCCGCAGGGTCTTCTGGCTTTTGTTCCACCCGAGCTCTCAATTATTTAAGTGGTCTAATTATGTGATTAACTGGACACATTTAACACTTCTCTTCAGGCCTCAAAAAGTTTCATAGGTAGTGTACCTTGAATCAAGTGCATTTTTAAAACAATCAACTGTAAAAGACCTTGAAAAATATTAAATATATCAAATTCAACAAATAATTAGATCAATTATGTTAATTGAGAGCTTAAGTTGGAATGAAAACCAGAAGGCCCTGCGCCCCTCGAGGACTGGAGTTTGACACCCCTGCATTAATACAATGCTACAGTACTTCTGGGTCCCCTACACTCTTAACCATCTGTCAGCAGCAGTGGGTGCAAATGCGCCACAGCGTGTTTAAAATGAACATATCTCATAACTCTTCCCTGGATATCCAGACATGTGACTAAACGTTAATTGATTACCTTTATTTTGATACAAGCCCGTCCTTGTCTGACTTGGTAAACAGGAGTAATCCTTCTTCAAAGTGCATGTGGGAAATTGTTGGAGTGCATTTGCACCTTTTTCCGCCTTGAGGGTTGCAAAAAAATAAAATAAAATGATGCATGCTTCTGCTTACTGGCAGAGCAGATTGCTGAGAGTTGCGGGAGAGCACGGGGTGTTCCTAAAATTATTAATTTAGGCCTACATATTTTTTTTTTTAGCCCTATGTAGTCAGTTTCCAATCATAGTATAAGCATGCATGTGTGTATAATACATCAGTTTCCAGCACTGTATTTGATTTCTGCATTCTTTACAGTACCCTGCTTATCACCTCCTACAATGGCTTCCGGCATTATAGCCGCGTCGGTAATAATAGTCTTCCCTCGGGTCAATCATTCTTCACTACAGCCCTCTTCTCCAGTCCATATCTACTATATATAATAGGGGTGCACTGATAAAGATTTTCTGTCCGATACTGATAGCCGTGTCACGTTGTTTTTTCTCAGCAGTGTCACGTTGCTGCTTGTGTATTCGGGCAGATGCCTTTGTTGTCTTTTTTCGGCAGTCAGTCACGTTGCCGTTTGTGAATTGGCTGGAAGTGGGACTGGGGTTTCCATTTCAACCATAGGTCGAGTATTGTATGGTTGAGGTCTCAATGGTCGCAGGCCAAGGAAAACGCACCTTTTTCTTCTGCTGCATGCAACAACTTCACATCAGGCAATGGCAAAAGCAATGGAGAGTGCTCTGTCTCACAGTGATGAACAGCTGTTAGGTCTCCTGAAAACAGCTTATTTTAAAGCAACACCAATGTGAATGATGATGCAGTAAAATATATATAGTTTCTTATATGCAAAAATGCCTTTTTTTTGCCATTCCCCCCTAAGATTTTGGAATCCCTCCCCATTGGCTGCAGCATAGGGGGGAAATCCCCCCAGCACACAAAAATGAAATTCAAGCCGTCTTAGTATGTTACTTCAATTTACTAGCAAATGTGTTCCAAACTGCACTGAAAGGAACATTTCCTTAAAGTATGTTATACATTTGTTGAGGTGAGGTGGGGCCACAGGGAACCTTTTGTATATCTTGAAGAATTTAGTGAACCCGTCAAGCTACAATGCTAGATCTGCCCCTGTTAATCACTAATTGATTGATTGATTGTGTTCACTGTTATATAAAACCAAAATCCTACAAGTTATATTCTACTTTTTTGTGTGTTTTGTGCAACGGGGAGGGGGCAAGTAGATTTTTAACCCTTTGTGGTCCTGTCGGACCAGGTCTGACATTAAAATGTTTCCTTTCCGGTCCAATATCATTAAAAAGGTGTCAATCACAGGTCCCTAGTCGTTTTTTCTCCAGAAAAAGCCGAGAAAAGTTTTCAATAGTTGAGAAAGGCCGAGAGAAGCCGGGAAAAAAAGAAAAACTGAGGCGGATCTGGGCAATACGCATAGTCCCTTTACCACAGACATACCACGGACGCAAACAAACCAGATAGCTACTTCCGCATCCAGCGCTCAATGAAAATCCCGGACATTTGCCAAGCTTTTTGAGATGTTGTAGTAATAAAATAATGACTTGGATAGCTTTGATTAGAGTGATTAGATGATTTATCAGTATGCACGACTATGAAGAGATATGTGATAAATACACAGTGAACAAGGAGTGAGGCAGGGCTGGAGATGCAGTACTGAGTGTCATGTTGATATGCAGTGCCTTTTAAACCTGTTTTACTGTAAATAAAATTACTTTTAAACTGCTTGTGTAAAATAAACTGAGCGTGTGAAAATAAATTAGACCTGACGCGCCCGACAGGCGCTGAATAAATGGCCTCAAAGGGTTAAGAAGGACAAGTACATTTTTATAGCATTTTGTCCATCGGACAACAAGTTTTGTTCAAAAATTGCACACCCCTGAAGATGCAAGCCTACTTTTTTGTTTAAAAAAACAAATTAACAATCGCTGTGTGTTTGTGAAGTTCACAACCGAGAGTTTACAGTAACATCCGATCTGTGTTCCTTTACATGCTCGCTCAGCTACAAAATACAAATCTCATTCGCTGACCTACATAGCTACACATAAATGCTCTGGGCGTACACAACCAAACAATTTACAGATACTCGCAGATTTGTATTTTCAGTGCATGACATGCATTTTTAAAGGAAATAAAGACAGTGCCTAACCAAATGTGTTTTTACATCCATTTCCAAGATCTCACAGACTTTTGTTCAAATTCATGATTTTCACCATTTCTGTGATCTCCGTGACAAAATCGTATCCTTAATACTAGTGAAACAAAAAGGCACATCTTATTAGAACACTTTCAATTATAAAAAAATAAACACAAAAGGACGAGTTTTTAACAACTGAAAAAAATATGCGTGCGTCCGCATCAGATGTCTCTTTAACATTGTAATAATAAAAAAAATATTTTATTTTAACAGAGGTAATTTCTATCTAAACTATGGTTGTTCATTTATTGTTAACACGTTATGTCCAAAAGCAAAGCAAAGCAAAACATTTGAATTAATCTCACAAATCCTGACTAATTTAACTATCATACTAAATTAATCTTCTTATATAATACTACTATATACTCCAAACACAACATGCTTTGAAACAAAAGAAGGTAATCGGTAGATTTAGCAAATTTAAAACAAAACAAAAAAAGTAGTGCCTTAATTTTTTAATCAAGAAAACTTGAATACAATAGGCCTACTTCTGATTTGGCTTGTCCTAGCACTAAAAGAAGCGCTTAAATAATCTCCTGCTGGCATATTGTCTTTAAATATGTGTCCATATTATTGTGTGGTCTGTTTCAGAATTTCTATTTTGCAGTTAACTAGAAGCCATTGCACATAAATATTGTCAGGACAACTCTTGTGATAAAACTGTATTTAATAACGGTTAACCAACTAACATAATTTGACTTTGTCATTGGCCTTGTCTATTGAGGCTCTTGTGATACGAATGCATTTAATTGACATCACTCAGCCAGCACTTGGTAGGGGTGCAGGTGATGTTGAAATAAACTAAACACAGACTGCTGGTGCTTGAAATCTGTTTTGACACACAATTCAATATTTCCTCTGAAATGCATACTCTGTCCAACACAGAGACCACCCCTAGTGGCCATGATGTTAGTTACATTCTATTTAAAACATAGGAGAGAATAGCTTTATTTAAAAAGGAGGGTATGCAAAAAAAAAGAAAGGGTGTGTGAAAGAATTAACTATTGACTAACTTGGGAATAATCGCAGTGAATGAGAGAATGTGATTTTATGTGAGAATTTTGAACCAGTAATTGACAACTGAACATTGTAACACTGTTCAACCCTATTGCAGACCAACAGCTATGATAACAGCTCTGATAAAAAATGGAAAATAAGAGCTCATAGACAAAAGAGTAGTAACTTGCTCTCTGTCATAAAAAAAACTGGTTTACATAAATGTGTCAAAAGATCTATGAGAAAATGTTAATATGTGGTTTAATGAAGATGACTTTATTAAGTGTTCACTAGGACTAACCAACCTCAACTGTAGTACCTTTCTAGGAAAAAAGTTACAACTGATTATAACAACTGTTGACAAACATATATGTCCTAGTGTTTTTGCTGGATGTATTTTAGTTTAGTTTGTACTTACTATATATCTCTGTAAATGAGCATTTTACCATTGTATTCCAGTAGTTCAATGATTAGAGAGTATTTGTTTTTACTTGTTTAAACCTTAAATGAGTTGTCACATTATGCATAGTTTTTTTTTTTTTCTTACACAGCACGTTTAGAAGCTGTTCTGTGCATAATTCATTTTTTGCTGACATGCTGAGGATCAGAGTTTAAAAACTAATGGCATTTTAGCTGTAGATGAAAAGGATGACTGTACCTCAGACTGTACTATTATAAAAATCTTATCTGATTTTTAAACCCTGTGAGAGAGAAGGGAACATGCTGACTTTGGTTTTTTGCCTTTGAGTTTTTAGTTGGATATTTATTTTGTTTCTCTCTTTTTGCAAATTATATATTTGGTCACTTGTCTTATGTAGAATTTGTAAAAATAAATAAATAAATAAAAAGAAAAAAAATCAGTTTTCCATAACAGAAAAATGTCCCTTTTAACAAATGTTTTGTAAGCTATAGCACAACATCTAAAATACTACTGTGTCTTCCTCTTAATTAATCAGTTTATTGATTTGCTTAAGTGTTTATTCCTACAGTACTATTTGCACGTGTTCAATCAGTTCTTGGCAGTTCAGAGTCTCTGCTGTATTGCCAGCTTTGGAATGAGCAAGTACTGGGTCTCTTTGAGCTTATGCTGCTAGCAACATCCATCTTTACAAAAGGCAAGCTTTGAGGCTGAGGGCTTAACTCGCATGCTGTTCTTTCCAAGCTTAGTCAGATTTCTACAACCTTCTTAGTTTTACTGTAAATCAAGGCCAAATCTGGCCTGACTCTAAACTCACAGGGTTCAGTTAGTTTTCTCCCCACAGTCAACCAGTCTAGGGTTTACATGGAAGGTGGAAAGGAATGCAAAAGGCCCCCACATACTAAAATATATATATTATTATTATTATTATTATTATTATTATTATTATTATTATTATTATTATTATTATTATTAATAAAGTAATTATTTACTGAATAAATATTGTTTTGAAGTGGTAAGCACTTTTTAATTATCTAGCTGTCTATCTATATACTGTATGCACGCAATAAGACCCTCCACATCGGCAGACAAAAATAATTTATCAATTGTTTTCGTTATTATTATTATTATTATTGTTATTGTTATTATTATTGTTATTATTGTGTTTTATGTGCGGACGGGCGAAAGCCGTCCAACATTATTATTTATTATTTGAGACAAAACCCGTGGGAATGTGGCTGGAGCCTTAATGAGGTAATTTATTAATGGGTAATTAAGGCCTCAGCCACAGATATAAAAGACCCACTCTGGGCTCATGGTGGTTGGAGAGTAGGAGAATCGTAGCGAGAGCGAATGCTACCAGCCAGAGAGTAAAAGGTACTCGTTCTAAAGTAAACATGCATTACTGTTTAATGTTTGTTTTGTTTTGGCCAATGTGCCCATTTCTTTGTGTGGTTTTGTTTATTTTTGTTATTTATTAAATATGAGCGCAGCAGCAGCGTTTTGCCCCGTACAACCTGTGTTTATGTTTCATTTCCTGGTCTGATGTCACCACCCACACGCCACACAAAGCCATCTGTGACAGGTTGTCATGAAACCAAAAAGTAAAGACAAACCACCAGTAAAGATGCTTCTTCTCTTTTGTTTGGAATTTATATTATGTATTTTCTTTATTGCATATTCAGTTTATTACTCTATTACTAGTCATACTATATATAATTGTTATTTTATTTTAAAATGTGACAGCCTCTACCAAGCCGTAATTTACAACTGAGCAGCTACACATCTTTATAGTATGGACAATGGCAAAACATTTTTAAATTGTAGTGAGAATTAAATAAACAATTTAATCCTGTTCCTTCATTCAGAAATTGATTTCTGTATTCCGAGTCACAGATGCATGGTTTTGTACAGATACGTGTTGACAAATGGTTTGTTTTCTTATTTACTAGACGTTGTACATTTTGAGTTTCCATGGACACTATTTAATTTATTTTGTGTAGTTAATATTTGTCTTTGTGAACTGTAAAGGCATTTACTGTTGGTTCTGTATCACTTTATTTTCAATATATATATTTTAAAAGCTTAGCACTTCAAAACAATGTTTATTCAATTAAACGTTTAAAAACAGAACAGTTTTACCATTAGTCTGTGTTGACACAATTACAGTTGATTCACATAAATGGGCCAACCGGACCTACCTCTAAAAGTCAGCTTTTTTTTTTTTTTTTTTTTTTTAAATATGCAAGAACTGAAAGTTTGTAAATTGATGTTGAGAAGAGCAGTGCTTGGGAATAATATCTTAGTTTTTTGAGCAGCCGACTTTATATAGTCATAAAGTATTTATATACTTACTGATAGTAGCGATAGTTGTATTGGCCTATTAAGGCATTGTCCTGCATCGACAGCCACGAGAAACCTTTTTTGCTTGTTTGTTGCCTTATAAAAACAGTGGTCACACAAGAGACCAGTCTGTTTGTTTCTATTTGTGAGATACTTCAAAATACAGAATTAAGTAAGCCACAAAAAGGTAGTATAAATTTGTTTACAATATTTGTTACATTGCTTTATTTTGTTTTTATTTTTTCTAATGAATTATTTAGTTTTTATTTGTGTGTTTATTATCATTATGTAATGAACTGAAAATATATTAAGATTTTACCAACCAGAGAACATGTTACCCCAATTTCTGGTCCAATATTTTCTCTCTTGATTGGTTTTATTTGCTCATTCACCCCAGTCACTTTGAAACGGAACAGCCAGGAACCAGGAGTGCATGTGTCGCCCTGGATAAGGGCGTCTGCTAAGAAATAAATAATAATGTGTTTGATGTGGAAACGACAATGGACAAGGAGTTAATTGCATTGTGTTTGATGTGACTCCTACAGTGAAGGATATATGACGAGTTATCAAATATGATTGGCTGGTATTTTGTTGCCGTCTTATTTCCAACAGAATAAAACAGGTCTTAAACTGGGCAACATTGTTGGAATTTTGAAAGTTTGTTGACCATGTTCACACAAGACAGTCAAAATCAACTGGAGCAACAATTATGAGGAGAGTCTGGAAGAACTGGTTTGCCAACCTATTGGCACAGAAAGATGATTAAGATTGAATACCAATACTGAAGAGTAAACAACTACAAATTGCATAGTATGGCATATTTTCTGACTTTGTGCATATTGAAGTTCTCAACATTTTGTTTCAATAAATCATTTTTCACTCTGAATGGTCATGTATTGTTTCCAGTGATACAACATAACTAAACCATTGGTCAGTAAAAACAAAAAAAACATTGAAAAAATAGCTTTTAATAACGTAGTCTTGTTCTGTATTAATGTTTTAGTAATGACAATGTTAGCTGATAATATACTATAGTCTTTTGGGATGATAACTTGAAGTGCTTTCTTTTACAATCTAAACTAAATTAGTTGAATTTAATTTGACATTCAGTAATCTCCCCTCTAGTGCCTGTAAGCATGCTGCAGTTATTAAAAAGGACATAAAGCTTTTCCTGATCAGGATGTAAGGGCTTAAGTGCTGTACTGATAACTAATTAAACAGCAGCATGTTTGAGAGGGTGCACCAACGGCAGGGCACGGAATATCTGGCAGCAATTGCCGCAGTGCCCAGGCTGCTTGCCGCAATGCCTCCCAAATTTTAAAAATCTTACGGCAAAAGTTGCCTGTAAGCCCGCCCGTCATTGCCGTCTGTGTCCGTCTGCGCAAGCAACACACATTCTAACTCCTTTCATGTCTTCAGTGTATATAAAAAAAACTGAGCGAGTATCTACGACATGGTTCAAGTAACAGCTCCCTGCGTTATAATGAAACGAGTAGGAGAGATAACATAATGGTGAACGAAACACAATCTTGATTTCTGTTTTCATTTCTTTTTGTGTAATACATTCTCACTACCGTACATAGTTCTACTTTTTGCTAGTAAAATGTGTGCTTTCACGAAAGGGGTTACAATGTGTAGTATGCTTAAAAACAGCATAAAGTGTTTTTTTTTTTTTTTTTCCCCTGAATCAAGTGTCCAGCAAGAACCATAACAAAACTGTAAATCTTTTGCAACTGTACATTAAGAACTGTGAAACTTTTATTATTAAATCTCTGAAATGTAAACGTATAACATTATGTAGGCTACATCCAGCTCTTCATCATTGTGATGCAGAGCACTCCTCCATTGCCTGACGAAGTTTCTATTTCAATTTTGTTTTTCAAAGCTGTGTTTGTACAGGTTTTGTAACAGCTGTTAGCAAATTACAGTTTAAAAAAAAAAAAAAAATTAATTGTTTATTTAGCAGATGCCTTTATCCAAGGTGACTTACAGAGACCGAGTCGCTGCGACTTACAGTTGCGCAGACACTGCAGACCGAACAACACATTTGAGCACTATCATTATTAAACTCCAGCCAGTTTGCCTGAAAATCTATCTTTTTTTTACCTGTATCTAAACCTCTAGTCTAATCTATATATTGGTCAGTGGTGTGTGACTGAGTTTAGTAAAAAAAAAAAAAAAAAAAATACCCTGAGTATTTATTTTTGCCAAATTACCCTTTGTATTTTTTCATTATGAAAGTTTATGTTTTTTTTTAAATTGGATTTTTTATACCATTTGATTTTTACAATGGAAAAGTGACCTGTATTTTATTTTTGTAACCATTAGTGTGTGAATCACTCAGAAAACATTGATTTGTGTTTGTTTGAATTAAAATTTCATCAACATAATAGGCTCTCTGTATTTCTTTTTTTGTTGTTTTATGAATGAGTATAAAATCACCTTGGTGCCCTTGGGTTGGATTTATGTTGCCTTTTTGCCCCCTAGAACTGCCTTGGTGCCCCTGAATCTTCACGCCCAATGAAGGCAACATTGCCTTGCCCTTCATGACCTTAACTTCATGCCCTGCAGGGGTATTACTTCATATTCCATAGCATGGCCTCAAGTGCCATTATTTCTCTGTCTTAATTCTAAAATCACCATGTGTACTGTACTTACTGAATCTTACTGCTAATAGTATGATATGAGGGAACTTTCTATTTGTGTGTGGTTTGAGATGGTGGTCTAGATATTATGTACTAACCTTCTGTACCAGGTGTAAGGTTTGCTCCATTTATGTAATAAATACTACTGTTTAAAACTAATGTACATTTGAGTTAAAAGTCTATTGAATGTCTGTTTTTTAACTAATTAGTAGTTGTTAAGCTGTCTGCATCCTAATAAAGAGAAAAGTATTCATTACAAACTGAGTTTAAGAATTATTTTCTTTGCTTCAAATCAAGGAGATAATGATTTAAATGGTGGACTTACTATCAGTGTACTCCGTACTGGGCATTGTATGCTGAAAAGAAAATCTGTCATGACAACTCTGTTAAACGAGTGAAAATAACAAAAGCACAACGATAAACTAGGCGACTGCAAGAATGAAATGCAATTAGGATCAGGATCAAATTAACGTCATTTGTCAAGTCTGTTTGAAATAGAGTCAGGCTCAGTCAAGATATGAAGGTAAAAACAAGTGACATTTGTTTTGTAACAGCTTTTTCTGAGTTTAATTAGGAAACCGAATCAGCTCAATTAGTTTAAAGGGACGTTGGGATAAAAAATAAAACACGAAAACTTCAAGCCGTACTACCTTCTTTATTTAGATCATTTCCTTTATACAGTACTGCAACATATGCACTTAAAAATGGTATTTCAGACTGATGCTGTATTCCCAAACGATTTTCCTCCCTTAATCCATTACATAGGCCAATACAGCACTCCCCCAGCCGAGATCGCAGTTCGTTGTGGATTTGAGTTTCTGATATAGTTGAATGTCAAGTCATTCATTAGACCTTTATGGCATGTTCAGGATATATTACTATCTCAAATGGGGAGAGGGTAAAGCTCTATGGGAACTTATCTGATTAGCTGTGAAACCATGGTACTTAATTAAATAAATGCTAACACAAGGAATGTCAAATATTAACGTAAACATTTTTTTTTTCTTTTTTAGAGCAAAAGACATGCCTGTGCATATGCTCAGTGAAGGAGGTGGTAGAGCTGAAGCACAGATACCAAACCACCTGCAAAGAATTGAAATAAAGAAACTGACTCTCGATTCAGAATGTGAGGACAAATATATTAAGGTAAATAGAGGATACTCATGACCATTCATGGAGCACGCTAATTATTACACAAATGAGGAGGGACGAATAACCATCTGCTTAGCCATACAATATAATGTGTGCAACATAAACATTGCAGTTTGCTCAGGCATTCTGTTGTAGAATTTCAATGCATGCCAGGTAGATTCTAAATTTAGATAAGGTTGAAAAAACAAAAACCGCATATCAGTTTCAAAGTATATCTAAACAATATTTCCCTTTTCCGTTCCTGTTTTATTTTTTATTATTAATTTTGATTAAATATTTTGTTTATGTCAAGATATTTAGTGGAATCGTTAACAGTCTGCTGTTCGAGATGTGAAAACAGACTTCAAAGAGAATGCTAGACTTTCAAGAAGGATAATACTTCAACAAATCCACTGTTTAGTTCCTTAGTGTTCCTAAATATTATTATTAAAAAAATCTAGATCCATTCCTTTTAATCTATAGTTTGTGTCTCTGTTTCCTTTTTAGGGACATGTTGTTCTGAAATATCCATTAAATGTTTTGCCAAATGGTAGACAGATGCTCAAGGCTGTAATTCAAGGTACTGAATTCCACTTGCTTATACTGTAAATGTAATGTAAAAACCATACACATTTCTGTTTATTTAATAGTTTGACTTGCAGTATACCATTTTCACACTGACCTTTAAAATTACATTAAGTGTACCCTCGGGTTACACTTTTCTACCACTGTAGTTAGCCTTCACAGCAGAGGGATATTGGGCAACAAGTTTACTTCATCCACTAATAAACTAATCCTGCCCCCAAAGGTACTTTCGATACAGAATTAAATATTTACCACCCAGGACCTGCTTCTTGATTTTGTCATATCATGTGCAAATCAGAAGGCATATACTGTACTGTTTAATACAGTAATTAGTATGTAAGCAAATCATTTGTCAAGTATTATATGCTGAAATTTCTGAAAGGGTAAAGTGAGAAATTTTGATGACACATACATATAATAAACAAATTGAATAGCTTTTATTTGGAAAACATGATGAGTTTTTAAGTAGTCTGTACAGCATTCACGTTGTGCACTTAAGAACTATTTTGCCTAAATTGAGTTGTCATTTACAGTGATAACGAATGGTTCTTTAAATACGTTTCTGTCTGATGAAATTATTTAATTTTAGATTCTTGTTTTAGTTTTGCCTTTTCTTGCTTTTACTAACTGTATAGTAGCTCTGTACTGTAGCTGTAAAGCTGTTGCTAACTAGATTTGTAATTCTGTTTCAGAACATGCAACTCAGCAGTCATCCTCTGGGATAATGTCAATCAATGCCTATTTCTTTGGCATGCTGGCAAAAGATTTTTCAGATGCTGTCAAACAAGGGGTAAGCTATCAATAAATAATTTCTAAGAACAAACCTGTCACAACTACAAACCTATTATTATGATGAATTGTTTCAAGGTAAAAGCCTGCTTTCCTGGGACACATGATCATTGTAAAAATGTCCTAACTCCATGCCTGGTATTTGGGAATGGATCGTCTTCCACTAATCAGTTCTACAATTCAGAGCAGATGGAACAACATTTTTACATGTCATGTGAAGGCCGTGATCTCCAACTATAGGCGGCGGGGAGTCCAAAGAGCCATTGCCCAACCAGTCTTTAAACTGGGCACGATGCCCCTCCGATTATAATCTTCTGAAGTCAAGGAAAATATGTGCTTCACAATCAATATATATATAGGCCACTTTTATGTCGAGATCACAAGATTAACTCAAGGTCTTGATCACAGGATCATTTATCCCAGGATCTCGAGAAAACAGAAGTCATTACTTTCGACAATAGAAGTCTTTTTGTCGAGATCACAAGATAAATTAATTTATCTCAAGTAATGACTTCCGTTGTCTCAAGATCGTGAGATAAATTATCTTGTGATCACAACATACCGGAATCGTAATATCGAGATCCAGAGATAAATTATATTGTGATCTTGACGTAACGAAGATTATTTATTTATTTTTTATTTTTTTAAAGGTGTCCTTAAAAAGCTGCCATAAATATACAAGGAGAGTGGAAATAAAAAAATAAAAAAACTAAGCATTGACAATTATTAAACACCTAAGTGGTACAGAGCTGTAATTTACCTTATGTCCGAGACCTGCGCTGAACTCTGACAAAGTACTGGTCATGCGTCAAGGGAAAGACAATACCACATTAGCTAAACTGTGTTTATGTTTGCAGACTAGAACATATTACATTTCTATATACATTTTAAATTTGTGAAAAAGTAAGTAAACAAATAAACTGGTCTCCCCCATTTTTTCTACAATCCGCTCTTCGAAACAATTGTACTGTAAGTTGCCTTTTAATTATTATTATTATTTTTTTTTTAATTAGCTAACTCTGAATGTGATGTTTTTAATGTATTGTACTGGTTACCATTCTACATTTGTCATGTCCTTATATTACATTATGATAATATAAGCTGGTAAATGAGAATGCAAAAACGTGATGCATAGCAATACATTTGTAACTTTCTGAAGTTATCCAGGCTACTATTGCTATTGTAATGTTATATGGGTGTATTTTGGAATGTTTTCTCTTGTGTGTTTTATTTAAAAAAATAAAAATAAAAATAAATGCTTTAAGTTCAAATTATATACCAGTAGTTGTAAAATAAATAGATTGCAATCTGTTGATGTTGTAGCTGTAGTTAATACTATAGCTTTGTGCAGTGATCAGTAATGTTTCTAAGTGATATGGCAGCATAATATTCAGGTTTGTGAGTATTCCCCTTTTAAGAATTTTGAATCTTAATGAGGATTTAAAGATATGTGGTACCAATACATTTCTTTCATGGTTTAGTTTGGATCCTGGCCTGTACAGTGTGTACTGTAGGTATACCTGGGTCTATGATTTTTTATTTTATTATATCTAAGCAATTCTGTAACCAAAGATCATTTTGATTTAGTTATCCAGGCTAATTCCACTTTACCCCAATTTGATTCAGTGAAAGAAAATGTATTTTTAGCATCCCCTTGAGGGGAGTTTGTGTATTTTAGAAAATGTGCTGCAGCCGCTATTTCAACCAATTAGGTTTTCAGTGGTATGGAAACCCGCTGAGCAGAGTGAGGGAAAAAATGCCAAGATTAGCAACTATTAACTTCTGCAGATTAATCTGTTAAAATACGTATGTTGTATTATGTTCCATTTTATTGTTGTTACACTCTGTGTAGTTATCAATGAGGTTATGTGCAACAATGCAAGTACTTGTCATGAGTGCGTTTTAACATTATTTTAGTTGCTGGAAGTGTAGATAGTTTTTGTAATTGCCTTTTGATACCGTATCCATAACAATAATAACTACATTTATCGTGCATGATGGCAGATTTGTGTGATTCCTAAAGATTTTTTAGCAGTTCATTCGGTATACATAAGTAACTTAGTGATTCTATCAACTGTTAAAATTGTGTATCAAGGCTTGCCATGATGTTTTGTTGTTTGTCTATTTTATCCCCCCACTGGAAATTTGACAAATCGCACCCTGGTGACCTTCTAAGGATACTTTTTGTTTGACTTTCTTTTTTTATTTAGTGTGTCCAATTTTTATTTGACACCCGATTTTTCTCCCAATTTGGAATGCCCCATCACTTTTCCCCTCACCGCAGTAATTCCCTACATGGCTCAGGGGACCCAAAGGTTCAGTGGGCGTCCTCCGATCCTTTTTCACCCATGTCACGAGCACCGACCTCTGGAGGACATGGATGCAATAAGGAGAAGCAGGCCCTGCTGTTTTGCCTCCCTAACCCACGGGAGAGCCAGAGCCAATGCAACGCTCCCTTCAGAGTCCCCAGCGAAGTCCGGCCAACTTTGCACAGCGAGGACGCGAACCTGCGCTGCATGACTCCATCCTGCACACCGTGCGGCTGCGCGTCTACCAGGTGAGCCACTCGGGGACCCCAGACCGACCTTTTATTCCTTGAATTTAGCTTGTCGACAAACTAATGGTATTTGTTCTCTACATTGCTAGTGTGTTACTTCAATCAATATAAATATTGTTCCACTTTCACTATAATATCGCCCAAAGCTCATTTTACCAGCTGCAAGGATAAGTTAGTTGTACTTTTAATTGTGTGGAATCCTCACTTTAACCTTCTCCTTGTTGCAATTAAATCCTGCGTAGTTGCTTCTAGTTGGCATATTCTGACCTCTTTGGTATTACATTTCAAATGGCAACAAAGTAAGTGTACCTGAAAGCTAATAAAAACGATGTAACATCTACATCTTTTATTGGTTACATTCAAAATGAGTTTTACACACTGAGCCTTGGTGCTAAGCTATATTTGGTTGTGCCTTGCTGCTAGCACCCTGTGTATTTGTGAGCTTTTCCAGAGAGTAAATTGGTTGGTCTTGAACTTGTCAATCAGAAAACTGGGTCTTCTCTATTGCAGTTCTTCTTTACAATCACTGCTCTCACTTTAGGCGGTATGTCAATTTTAATCACTTTCACAGTCTTTCACTTTGTGACTTTTCCATTACTACAGAACAATTGGAAGTAACTTATTTCCTTTTATATCCAGCTATATTTTTCAGAAAGCTTCTCCAAAATGCTGACCAACTGCAGTTGTATACTTTGCTTTCAGTTTCAATGTTTTAGAATAATAAAAAATATAATAAGACCTAGCATTTCATAATCAGGCATATTATATTATTCATATACAGCTAATGAGCTGATAAAAACAATATCCATATTTATGTTATTTTTTAATGGAAATATCAAACGTGTTAATGCAAGTGCCCCACAAATGCTGTATGTCATGACACATCATAAAAAAATTAATACATTCATGACATCAACCGTACCATATTGCCGTTTTACCATGCTTTATTCTCAAAATTGGTACAGAAATCACACCTGAGGCACATCTTTGGATTCCATTGAACTGCAAAGTCAATTCAAAACGGTGACGTCACAGTCCGCCACCTCCCTCAACCACTTACTGTTTTCATCAAACTTTTCCCTGTTTACAATTAAAATGGCAATGGACCAAATAAAAGTTGGTCATGCATAGAAAACAAATATTGCAGAATAACACAGTAGAATATAACAATATAAATAAAATACAAAAACAGTTTACTTCAATAAAAAAAAAAAAGTTTACCATGGATTTACATATTTTTGAGGATGAGGAAGAGAGGTGCATGGAATGCATCTAAGCATGTTATATATGATTTGTGTGACTTACGCAAAATCATTGGTTTGGTTATTGGAGGAACTATCATCCAACACAAGGAGATCCACAAGCCAACATGGACATTACCAAATGGTTGAGACAATAATCAAATAGACCACATCATGATAAATGGAAAGCAGGGACACTCACTTCAAGGTGCAAGAACTTTCAGAGGGGCAGATGTTAAGTGACCATACATTACTTGTAGGAACCTTGAAGCTCAGGCTAAGGAGAAATAAACCAAAAAAGTTAGGTAGGAAAAAGTTCAATGTGCACAAGCTGCAAGACCCTGAAGTAAAAAGCAAAGTTCACCATAGAATTCAGGAATAGATTCAGCCCCCTAAGGAATGGATCTGCATTCCTAGGAGACTGAAAGAAGCGTGGACCACTTTCAGCAAGGTCTACAGTAAAGACTGGACATCGGTATATACATGGAACAAAACTGAAAAACGTGGAAAGCTCAAACAAATAATACTAAAGACCAAGTCAGCCTATTTGTTCCTAGAAAGATCTTCTGTAGAGCTCCTGGGCAGGATTCAGAAAGGGGGTGGGACGGATGCTTGGAACAGCTTTTCACACTTGAGAAACACTGTCAAACATTGCTCGGAGTGGAATGCTACACTATGCATTATCAAATGCATTTTGAAAATCACTGAATTTAGTGTGTACAGGGGAAGCCTGTGGCCCATTTTGAGGTCCTATGGTATACCAGCAAAGATTGTCACTGCCATTTGTATGCTGTACATCTCTTTTGAATGTAGTGTCATTCTCAAAAGATCCACCACCAGCTGGTTCCCAGTTGGCTCAGGCGTCAGACAAGGCTGCACTATCTCAGCAATGCTCATCCTGGTGGCCATTGACTTGGTCATGAGACAAACTACAGATAACACCACGTGTGGCATTTGGTGGACACTATTGTGCTTTCTGGAAGACCTGGATTTTGCTGACAACGTTGCTCTGCTTGCAAGTAAAATAGATCGTATACCAAAAAAAAAAAAAAAAACGTCAAAGACTATGGAACTATGCCTGAATACTAACATCAAGAAGACGGCTTAAGAAGTGTCTTAACCTACCATTTATCCCTCCCATCACTCTCAATTTTAATATATATGTTTTAATAAACAAACTGTGACTGTAGCTTTGAAGGATGAGGCAGCGGGATTTGCTACTATTGTGTGCTTTAGTGGGTGTCTCATTTATGAATTATGTTTTGATGTCTTATTTTTAAATGTTTACCTCATTTTTTGCCACGATCTGTGTCAGTTGTCTCTGTACAAATCACTTCTGAAAGGTGGAGGTAGTGTACACCACTGGCATCAAGGACACACTTCGGTATCCATCCCTGGTTCTCACTCACACTCACACACACACACACACACACACACACACACAAACACGTCGGTGAATTTCAGCTTCTTTAGCCCAGTTGGGTTTGGTTTAGCAGCAGCCCTGGGGTGAACACACCTACCTACTGATTAGATTTCCACATCTGGTAATCACTCACAACAGACAGGCTCTCCCAGGAACGTCAGGTAATTCATTAATTAATTACAACAAATACACACTATTTACAATGTTCACGTGGGTGATGTTGCTGAAGAGCATAATCATGGTGGATAAACAGTTAGGGTGGATATGTGACTAGAGAATACATGACGGATTACTATAATAATAATAATAATAAAAAAGCACTGCGGCTCGGATAGAAAACATTTATCTTTGAGCCAATAGCTATGTTATTAATAAAAATAATTCTAATGCTACAGCAAATAAGCACAGCCGTGCCAAAGGTTAAAGATTTGTGTGCTACGACAAGGATGTTGTGAGCTGTGGAGCAAAACAGAAGAGTACTGATATTTGTTAAACATTTCAGTTTTAGTGGAAAGGTTATTTGAAATGATCCGAATGGCCAAATCTAAAGAATATCTAAACAGTTACTTAAATAATTTAAAATAACATATAGTCCTAGTAACTGCGGTAGGGTTACAGAATTTTCAGTGCACAGAATGCTATATAGTTGTCATTCACCACACTTGTCTAGATTGTTAAACGTTGTTATAACATTTTATGATACAAGGGAAAATTAATAAAAAAAAGTACATGCAAAAATGCTTTACTGGTAGTACGTGAACAAAAGAGATTATCAAAAAAATTTAATTATATATATAATTCTTGTAGCTTTATCTCTAACTTGACCAGTGCATAATTGACTCACTCTGCCCTACTTATTTATAACTACGTCTAGTATTATTAACTTCGTAAAAGCTTTGCCAGTGATGTGGGAAAATGTGGAGGTTTAATAATATGAAATGCTGCTGAAAAAGGTGTTTAACGCAACAGATGCATTTTTAACGATGCAAAATGTTTCTTGAATATGAAGTATTATTTATTAGGCTTTTCACTCTGGGCCATGTTTCTGCAGTTGCATTGTGGAATTATTTTATTTTGTTCGTTGAGATTTGGGGGATTTTGGAGGGTCGGTCGGGAAACCGGATCCTGGAAATATTTTATTTTAGACCTAAAGGAGAAAATCACATATACTAGCACTTTATAAAAATCACGTTTTAAATGGTATTCTATCTATTCATTGACATGAATTGTCTTTTACAGTCCAGTCTTAAGCAACCCAAGGGCAATATTGTTCCGAATGATTTTAGTTGGGTGTTAGCTCACTGTTTTCTTACAAAATTTAATTGGCTAGAAAAACTTACTCAGCCCACTGACTGCATCAAAGTAGTTTGTTCATTGTACTGATTGAGACTCACTTTGAGTTGCATGGACAGCTTAAGATGTAAGTGCATTAGCACATAAGGTTACTTTCTGATTTGGAAACACCATTCAGTTGATTTTGGTTTATTGAGAAACAAATGCTTTTTTTCCCCCCACAAAATCATAAATATCACTTTGTATGTTCGGTTGCTGTCATTACTCTGTACTAATCTGTACTGCTCCATGTTTTTACAATTACTCAAATACTTTTTTTGTTATGTGTTAAGGTGCTTACAGTTACAGTTCTAGTTGTCTGCCCTCAATGTGTGACATAGGCTAGATCAGAATAATTGTCTTTATAGAAATAAGAGCCACTTTGGATCGGGTTTCCTTTTGTTTTTCTGGCAGTACACTGTTGTGCATTGGTTGATGCTGGTGCTGTATAATTAGTGTTCTGCATTTCCGGTTTATTCCAAATTTTACCAAAAATTACAGGATTTTTTTTAAACAGGATGTTGGTTTTTACTGATTTGTACCCGATTTTTGTCTATTATTTAATATTTTCCCAGTAATATTTTCTAGGAAATGCACAATATTTTGATCAAAATGCTGTTTTATTTTGACTCCGACATTGTAATTAGCAGCCCTACACTGTATCCTAGTATACAGCAGACGTTTAGATGTCAGAGGACAAATAACGTTCAAACGTGGTTCTCTGTCACTTCACAAACACATTATCACCTGATTATGTTGGCCAATTAAAGTCTGATTATTGTGGCAGTTGCTGGGCATAGTAACTACTAGCTTGATCAAAAACTAAATTGAAATACTTACACGAAAATATAATATTCAGTTTATGAATATTTAAAAGAAAACAAATGCTTCGAAGTATGCAAAAATCAAAAATAGCAGAAGTGGGTCAGATAAGGCAGAGGATGCATAGCGCTGCAAATACTGCTGCATTGAGGTACATGTTCACACTGGCAATAAAAGAACATAATGAAAAATAAGCAGCACATTAAACTAAAACAGTAAAGTGAACTGAGCGACAAGCAATCCATTTATGTGGCTTTTACACATGCTTTAATAAAAAAAGCACAGCACGGCTGTGTTAATGAGTTTGTCAGAACGTTGTGCTTTGCTGGACAGCCACTGTTTATTGCAGAGGTATGTGTTGGTGACTTCGTGCGACAGTACTGTCTGTCCATCAGTTAAACACTGCCTAAGCCGACAATCTTAATCGTAAATATCTGACAGAAAATGGTGATGCTTTAGTTAGTAAACTTATATGCATTGATGGAAATGTCCAGTGTGATTTTTTTGACCCATCTCCCGATGGCTTGCACCACCCAGTTCTGTCAATTCTTTTCTTTTTACGATTTCAAGGCGATTAAACCTGGCTTGTTTTGTGCTGATGTCATGTTCATACCATTTGTAGATACTATGTCCGTCAGCACAGCGATTGCCCAGCTAACTTGGGAAAATGTGTCTTTGACTTGCACAGATTCTGCTTTATCATATTTGCCAGGGACATTATTAATCAGAAACTAGAACTGCTACACATCATATTCCACATGTAAAGTGTGTATACTGAGTCGTCCCCCCCCCCCCGATGTTTCAATTAAAAACATTGTTTTTACCAATTTTTATCCCTATTTTAATATATTTAAAATAAACTCCGAAAAATTCCCAGAAATGTTTTTTTAAGATAAAAACTGAAAATGCGGAACACTATGTATAATATAAAGTAACTACAATAAGAACGACTCAAAACTAAAAAGGTAAGGGGAACTCTAAGGACCATTTTATATATATATATATATATATATATATATATATACATATATATATATACAGTGCCTTGCAAAAGTATTCAGACCCTTGACCAATTCTCTCATATTACTGAATTACAAATGGTACATTGAAATTTCGTTCTGTTTGATATTTTATTTTAAAACACTGAAACTCAAAATCAATTATTGTAAGGTGACATTGGTTTTATGTTGGGAAATATTTTTAAGAAAAATAAAAAACCTGAAATATCTTGCTTGCATAAGTATTCAACCCCTGTGCTGTGGAAGCTCCCAGTTTACACCGATGAAAGAAATTGCCCTAACGAGGACACAATTACCTTACCATTGGCCTCCACCTGTGAACCATTAAAGTTGCTGTCACATTTTCTGGATAAAAACCCCACTGTTGAAGGATCATTGGTCAGGCTGTGAATCTGAAGGAAAATGAAGACCAAAGAGCATTCTACAGAAGTTAGAGATAAAGTAATACAAATGCATAGATTAGGGAAAGGGCACAAAATAATATCCAAGTGTTTGGATATCCCAGTGAGCACAGTTGGATCAATAATCAGGAAGTGGAAGCTTGGGTGCCAAGAAAAGGCCGTCCCTCAAAACTCAGCGCTCAAACAAGAAGGAGACTTGTGAGAGAAGCCACAGAGAAGCCAAGAATCACTTTGAACGAGCTAGAGAGTTCAGTGGCTGGGAGTGGATAATGGTGCACCAGTCAACCATATCAAGAGCTCTGCATAACACTGGCCTGTATGGGAGGGTGGTAAGAAAGAAGCCGTTACTCAAAAAAGTACCATCTGAAAGCACGCCTGGAGTTTGCCAGAAAGCATGAGAGTGACCCAGCTGCGATGTGGGAAAAGGTTTTGTGGTCAGATGAGACCAAGATAGAGCTTTTTGGCCAAAACTCAAAGCGCTATGTGTGGTGCAAACCTAACACTGCCCATGCCTCAAGACACACCATACCTACAGTGAAGTATGGTGATGGCAGCATCATGCTGTGGGGATGCTTCTCATCAGCAGGGACTGGGCATCTTGTTAAAATTGAAGGAAGAATGGATGGAGCAAAATACAGGGAAATACTGCAAAAAAAAACTGAAGCTTGGGAGGAAATTCACCTTTCAGCAGGACAATGATCCCAAGCACAAGGCCAAAGCAACATTGGAGTGGCTCAAGAACAAAAAGGTGAATGTCCAACAGTGGCCCAGTCAAAGTCCTGATCTCAATCCCATTGAGAACCTGTGGCACTATTTGAAAATTGTGGTCCACAAGCGTCGTCCAACCAACCTGAACAACCTGGAGCAAATCTGCCAAGAAGAACGGGCCAAAATCACTCCGACACTGTGTGCAAAGCTGGTACATACTTACCCCAAAAGACTTAAAGCTGTTATTGCAGCGAAAGGTGGCTCTACCAAATATTAATGTGTGGGGGTTGAATACTTACGCAAGCAAGATATTTCAGTTTTTTATTTTTCTTAAAAATATTTCCCAACATAAAACCAATGTCACCTTACAATAATTGATTTTGAGTTTCAGTGTTTTAAAATAAAATATCAAACAGAACAAAATTTAAATGTACCATTTGTAATTCAGTAATATGAGAGAATTGGTCAGGGGTCTGAATACTTTTGCAAGGCACTGTATATATATATATATATATATATATATATATATATATATATATATATATATATATATATATATATATATATATATATATATATATATATAGTCCTGCCTGTATAATCAGGCTATCCATTAAAATATATCTTTAAATGTTTTGACAGAAGAGCTTTAGTAGTTGCCAATTAATTTTTACCCTGTTTTTCTCCCAATTTGAGATGCCCAGTTGTACTTAGCCTGAGCCCACCGCTATCACCCCTGTGCTGACTCGGGAGCGGCGAAGTCAAACTTAAGCAGGCAGCCTGGAGCTACAGCATTGGTGGACAACGCAGCTCTTGGCAGCTTACAGGCAAGCCTGCAGGCGCCAGGCCAGGGGTCGCTGGTGTGCGATGAGCCGAGGACACCCTGGCCGACCTAAGCCCTCCCCCCCCTAGGGCGGCGCTCGGCCAATTGTGTGCTGCCCCCTGGGAGCTCCCGTCCACGGTCGGCAGTGGAATAGCTTGGACTCAAACCACAGACATCCAGGCTATAGGGCGCATCCTGCACTCCACGTGGAGCGCCTTTACTGGATGCGCCACTCGGGAGCCAGAAGAGCCTTTTTTTGATATTCAACATGTGAAATTTGAAAATAAGTCTTTGCCAGCCACTGTACGTTTTTGCTACTTTAATTTTACCACAGCACATGACAAAGGCCTGTTTTGCTTCCAATGGACAATTCTGAATTTAAGGATAAATGGTGCAATTTCCGTCCATTTGTAAAGCAGTTCTATGTGATGCTGTAAAAGTGCTAAGATTGAAAGTCAAAATGTTTTCAAAGATATGGTTTATGATGGTGTTTCATCACACGGACTGCTTAAAGATAAAATACAGCAGTCCTATAACTGTTTAAACCAAAAAACAAACAAAAAAACAAACATTTCTATCACTTATCGGTTTGTGGATCGACGTGTGCCGTTGTCATTGTCGTCTTTCACCCACAACACCAACAAGAGAGATGTAACAGTACTGTATATTTACCTGTCTTGGTCAGATTACTATGGTGCATCCCACAACATATTTAAAATCAAGTCATCTGTTAAAAATGTATTTCTGTTTCCATGGTTATTAGATATGCATTGCATTATTGACATGCTGTTATGGTGATTAAAGTACAAACAGTTATTGGTAGATTATGATAGTTCATTACTTTCACATATATGTAATATGTTACATGTAATCCTACATAAATACTTTTGTTTTTATTTAATTGTAATTATAAAATGGCAAGACTCGAGGGAGCAATCTTATTGGCTATCAAGTGTTCCCTCCTGTGCAGATATGTCTCCATGCCATAACAGTTTGGAACTTGCTTTTCTTTACTACGTATATAGGAAAGTTCACTTTTTGACTTACCTTTGCATTTAAAAAATATATATTCTGCTTTTCCAATATGCTTTTATATTACATTAACTAGATAAAAACCATCACTGGGGCAACAGATATACCGGTACTATTTCTGTAACATAAGTAATTCTGTTTTTTATTACATTTTTAAGAACTTCAAAGGTAAGTTCTGTAGAGCTTTATGTGTGCACTTTTAAAGCAAGATACCATCTTTCCATTTTGCTGTAGTCTTTTAAAAAAGCAGTGACTTTGTCATGGGCAAGTCTGCTGCAGTATTTTAGTTTTAAACTAGAATCAAGTATTGGGTTATCTGCAGCCATTTCTTTATATGAAAACGTGTGCAGCCATACAGTATGCAGCAGATCATCATACTTGTGTAATAAGCATACAGCACGTAAGATTATAATCAAATGCAATCCAAAACATATATAGGAGGCTAGGATTGAAAAATGAAAACAAAAGTTTTCAGCAGATAAGATGCGTACCTGACAAAATACTTAATTTTTATTTAATGCGTAAAAATACGCGTAGCAATTTTGCTGCACAGATTGTCCACCTCCGCTCCCACCTCCCCTAAAACCTCCACTAACAACTACATCTCCCAGAATACAATGTCTTCATTTACTAGGAAACTACACATGAAAAACCAATGCAACAAACATTATCCAATCTCTGGCTAGCCCTGTTGTCTTTGCAGCCAGTCACAGTAAGAATAAGAAAAAACCGAAGCAACACAGGTTGAAGCGTAAAATGATTTATATACAGGGTAATTGAAAGTAAGTTTACCACATCAAGCTTAATTTCTAATCATATAATATATATGATTTATTCCTTATTAATGTGTTTTACTTTAATAATAATAACTTGATGTAGCATCCTTCACACCAAGGTGTCTAAGGGTGCTGCACAATACAGTTAACTGTGTTGTATATTATTATTATTCACCATAAAAAGGAGCTATAACATTAATTAGACAGGCAAACAGAAGTATTAGGCATATTATGTAGAAAAATATACAAGCAGTCCATCAAAAACAAATATTTCAATAATGGCTTTTGTATATAAACATAAACTCATCCCAAATATTGAAAATGCTTTGCAGAAAATTATTTTCAGATCTAATTTTACTTGCCACAAAAGTGCTTCAAGATGGCCATTGGTTTTTCTTGCAAATTTAAACAGCACACTTACCAGGATGCATAAGTGTATCTATAGTGAACTAACAAAAGATTCTCAGCACAAGGGAGGGGGACCCAGCGATTATGTTAAATAAAGCTGATAAGAGTTAAGAGAATAGATTTTACAGCACTGGTTAGCTCTTATAGGTTAATATTCATTTAACATTTTGTAATTTTTATTTTAGGGCATTGTCGTGGTAACTGGCTTCAGTTTGATCAAGTCACCAACTGCTAATAAAGATAAGAGACACCCCTGTCAACTGGAACTTTTTGAAGAAAAAAAAGCAACAGTTTATGTGAGTACTATACAATTAAGAAACACTTGCCACATTTCATTTTAAATAAGCAGTGTATGACATGTGCATTGTTGCTGTACCATCCTCATGCCTCAACGCAGCTGACAGTTCTTCAAAATACAATGCTAATGTAAGAGTTTACTGTTTGTCTGAATAGTAAAGAAACTAACACAAACAAGCAAAGTTATTAACTACTACCCAGGATCTACAGTATCTAATGATCACGTATCTTACCTGTCATTGTTTACATTGGTCAAAAAGCGGGTTTCACAATGATTGTAATCAGTGTTTATTATCTAAACCTTCAAACACTTGAACTTACATTTGTAGTTTTCAAAATGGCATTTCATGACTGTCAGCTTAATGGAGCAATGGCCAAAGCTATTGTTTAAGAAATATGATCCATTGAGGCCCAGTTTTGAACCTTTTAATATCTGAACTGAATTTTAAAAAGAACAGTGTTCTTTGTGTTTTTTTTATTGCCTTGCAGCTCAGCTCAATACTTCAAAGACTGCTCCAGAAGGATTGTACTATTTTATAATAGAGATATATTTATGAAATATTCAAAATTCAAATTACATGTGAACTTTAACTTAAAACATATGTGTTATAAAAAATGGCAAGTTAAACAAAACACAATTGGAGAACAACATTGTTCACATTTGCATGCTACCTATTGCTCCACAGCAGGTCTGTGCAGCAATATTTGAAAGTGTTATAGCAATAATAAATCCTGTACTCTTTATAAAGTCTAATGGTTTGCTCCACTAGTAGCATGCACAACAACACATATTTGTTACACTTGGACAAAGTTATCAGTGTTCTTGTAGATAGGACTTGTGTCTTTTAAAATACTCTGTTCACCTTTTTTTTTAGGTTCAAAATCCAAAATACATATATGTTCCGCTGAATGAACTCAAACCTGGAGTAGTTGTAAATGTGTATGGAGTTGTGACATACTATAAACATCCATTCCCGACAAAAGGGACTGGTAAGTATTTATCCAGAATAAATAAAGTATAAATCAGTAGTAGGAAATATATACAGTAATAGTATACCCTTTGACTAATATCAAATATTCTCCTTGTAACAACATACTTTTTTGCTGCTGTTTTGCTAACTCTAAATGTGCCTGTTAAGTTGGATAGGATTCTGAGAGATGATGCTGGTGTATGAGATGTCCTTCTTATTTAATGGGAGATGTATATAATAAACTGAACCCAGTTTATTATCCCAGTGCAGCTATTCTGTGTTCTTTTATTTTTTTTAGGAAGCATCCAAATACTGGCTAATTTATCAGAACTGAAAAAAAAAAACTATTTTTTGTTTGTTGAACTTTTGCATTACCTACATTTCCTCAAACTTGATCTTTTTCATATTCTTGATGGCTGCCAACACATGGAGCAGCTTCTGTTTACTTTATTTCCAACATGTTTTACATTTTTTATCTGGAGTTGTGTTTTTTTTTTATTTCAGATTGGGGCGCATAACTACGCCCAGGTATAACACTTAGTTACATACCAGTTTTCCAAACCAGTCCCTAAAACTGGTCATTCCTGAAGTGGAGGGTTTTATAGTGATTATAGTACACCAATGAAGATGTAGAATGTGCAGTTCTGCTGTACTTCTATTTATGATCCATATGAATTTTTGTACTCTTCTGCTTAATTTGAAAATAAGAACTTTCAAGTCTTATTGCTCTACTTAAGGAATATGTGCTGATGGTTTATATATGGGCAGCAGTGTGGAGTACTGGTTAGGGCTCTGGACTCTTGACCGGAGGGTTGTGGGTTCAATCCCAGGTGGGGGGACACTGCTGCTGTACCCTTGAGCAAGGTACTTTACCTAGATTATTCCAGTAAAAATCCAACTGTCTAAATGGGTAATTGTATGTAAAAATAATGTGATATCTTGTAACAATTGTAAGTCGCCCTGGATAAAGGCGTCTGCTAAGAAATAAATAATAATAATAATAATAATAATAATAGCAGTTTTAATACAAAAAAACTTCCTTTTTTTATTAAAAAGCCTATTTCATGCTGTTGCATAAGTTTAGTAAACCAGGGACTTCAGTTTAAATGTGGGAGTCAAAAATTATACCTAAATATTTATTCTCTGCTGGATCTCATTATGCCTGGCTGTCAAGCAGAACCTTTTAAATATTTTCTTTCTGAAACGGCTGTCAATTTATAAAAACCTAAATTATCTAATCACTAGACCCTCTACTAATTAACAGCCTAATGCTTTTTAAAAAAAGAGTGAGCCAAATAATTCCTAATACTATTAGCAATCTCTTCATAAATTTCTTATTTTTCTTGCACATATTATGATAAAAATATTGGATTTTAATAATACAGTGCCTTGCATAAGTATTCACCCCCCTTGGACTTTTCCACATTTTGTAGTGTTACAACCTGGAATTAAAATGGATTTAATTGGGATTTTTACCATTTGATTTACACAACATACTTAACACTTTGAAGGTGCAAAATATTTTTATCGTGACACAAAAGTTAATTAAACAAAAAAAAAGACATTTGTTGGTTGCATAAGTATTCACCCCTGAGTCGATACTTGGTAGAAGCACCTTTGGCAGCAATTACAGCTGTGAGTCTTTTTGGGTAAGTCTCTACCAGCTTTGCACATCTGGATCCTGCAATTTTTGCCCATTCTTCTTGGCAAAATTGCTCCATCTCTGGTTGGATTGGGACCGTTGGTGAACAGCAATTTTCAAGTCTTGCCACAGATTCTCAATCGGATTGAGGTCTGGGCTTTGACTTGGCCAGTCTAAGACATTCAGGTTCTTGTTTTTAAACCACTCCAGTGTAGCTTTCGCTGTGTGTTTAGGGTCATTGTCCTGCTGGAAGATGAACCTCCGCCCCAGTCCCAGGTCTCTTGCAGACTGAAACAGGTTTTCCTCTAGAATTTCCCTGTATTTGGCTCCATCCATCTTGCCCTCAATCCTGACCAGTTTCCCAGTCCCTGCCGATGAAAAGCATCCCCATAACATGATGCTGCCACCACCATACTTCACCGTGGGGATGGTGTTCTCAGGGTGATGAGCAGTGTTGGCTTTGCGCCACACATAGCGTTTTGCGCTAAGGCCAAAAAGTTCAATTTTGGTCACATCAGACCAGAGAACCTTTTTTCCACATGTTTGCTGTGTCTCGCACATGCCTTTTGGCAAAATCCAAATGGGATTTCATATGGGTTTTTTTCAGCAATGGCTTTCTTCTCGCCACTCTTCCATAAAGCCCAGCTTTGTGGAGCGTCCGGGTTATAGTTGTCCCATGGACGGTTTCTCCCATCTCAGCTGTGGATCTCTCCAGCTCCTTCAGAGTTACCATTGGCCTCTTAGTTGCTTCTCTGACTAATGCCCTCCTTACCTGGTCACTGAGTTTTGGTGGACGGCTTTCTCTAGGCAGAGTCGCGGTTGTGCCATTTTCTTTACATTTTTTAATAATGGATTTAATGGTGCTCCGGGGGATGTTCAAACTTTGGGATATTTTTTTATAACCCAACCCTGCTTGGTGCTTCTCCAGAACTTTATCCCGGACTTGTTTTGATAGCTCCTTGGTCTTCATGATGCTGTTTGTTTAGATATGCTCTCTAACAAACTCTGGGGACTTCCAGAAACAGGTGTATTTAATCTGAGATCATGTGACACTTGTATAATTGCACACAGGTGGACTCCATTCAACTAATTATGTGACTTCTGAAGGCAATTGGTTGCACCAGAGCTTATTTAGGGGTGTCACAGCAAAGGGGGTGAATACTTATGCAATCAAGACTTTTCAGTTTTTTATTTGTAAATCATTTTGAAAAATATGTAGATTTTTTTCCCCACTTCAAAATTATGGACTATTTTGTGTAGATCAGTGCCAAAAATCCTAATTAAATCCATTTTAATTCCAGGTTGTAACACTACAAAATGTGGAAAAGTCCAAGGGGGGTGAATACTTATGCAAGGCACTGTAAACTAACTCAGAAGTACCAAACTGTATTGGTGTGCTGAGCAAGTTAACAACAGAGTAACGTATTAGGTTGTGTTGGTACCATTAAAAAATAAAATAAGTGTTTTGGATTATCCGTTTAGACACCTAAATCCATGCCAAACTGGACAAAGCTCACAAAAATAATAAAATAGATTCAGTCTTTTCTTAAATGACTTTGTTAATGCCTACAGTAGAAGAATAGTGCAGTATTACGTAACTGAATGTTTCTATTATAGGCATTCAACAAATGTATTCATTAAATTATAAGAAGTGCTTTCTTCCACAGCAGTATGTCTTGCAGGATATTGTAAACATCCGACTCAAAGACCATATAAACAAACCAAGTGTACTTGCAAACTGCATTGTGAACACAAACGAACTCGGTCCTGGAAAAGGAACAAAAAAACTAAATTTAGCTTGCATCCAGGTCCCTGTTTTGCTTTTTCTGCAGTGCTAAATACTGTGGAAACATTTGGGCGATCTTCCGACCAGAAAGGTGGTGGGAATGACATAAATCAAACATTAAATGTCACTGAAAATTTTATCTTTTGATTTGTATAATGCCTATTACTTAAACAAAAGTATTAAAATCCACTACTAGATTGTTATACATAGCACCTCTTTATCAATGAAGCCACCACCGTGCATTGGAGCAAGGTAATACCAAAGCAGTGGGGGAGTACCTAGAGCAGCAATATTGCTTCAATGAAGTATGTTCTGAATATCTAGTGTACGTAAGAGAAGTGTTATGGTAGAATAAGTATGAAACATAAAATATACGCTAACACTAATCATTTTTATTTTGAAAAATGAGCACTGAGTAGGCTAAAGCACCGCCCCTTTAAAAAAAATAAACCACAATTGAAAGATCGCAGCACAGAGGCAGACAGTGTCCAAGAAACAGGTTTCAGAAAGATAGACAGAAAAAAGACAAACAGATAAACCTCTCATTTCCAAAAGGATGTTCACCTAGTCTGAAGTATTTTGTTGAGCTTTATTATGTTTTGGAGAAAATTTGCATTTATTTTCAACAGACTAGGATGGGACCAGGGAAATAAATGAATAAATACATTTTTGTTCCGAACCTTCAAAGGTCAAAATGTACCCTTCATTACAGCCCTAGTTAAAACCGAAACTAAGAAGCCCTAATTATAATATATCTCACATGCTGTGATTATACTTTGCCATCTCTATCTTGCAGTGTAATACGGGTCCAAGTTATTACCATCTGTTTGAAAATATGAAACAGTACCTCGGAGAGAGAACATTCAGAAACCAAAGTGCTTCTTGGTAGTGCTGTCCATCAGTGATTTCAAGGGTTCTCAAAAGGATCGTGTGCTAAAGTGCATCAAGTAACATGTAGAAGAAAGGTAGGGTATCAGGCTGCAATAAGGTTGGCTATATGATCAAAATAGAACATTACTGATTTAGAAGAAAACTGTTTGAGAGGTGCTTTTTTATAATTGTTAGCAGGTTTGATGGCTTGGTGGAAATTGGTTAGGATGTTTCACATAGACCCTCAAGCAAACCAAATCATACTGCATTTCACGCCATATGTGGAAACAAACTACAGTCAAACCCGCTTAATATCACTTCAAATGGACTGAGCATGAATTGTGACAATAAGCGGAGTTGACATTATCAGGAATTTATCAATAACCTAGCAAACCAAATACCCATGTACAAATTCAAACCAATTTAAGTTCTCTTCTCGGTCCGCATACTTTCCTGTATGCATTTTCAGTAGTAGAAGCCACTTGAGCGTTGTGATAGGCAGTCAGAATTAATGTTTTTAAGAATCTTTGAGGTCATTGACAGATGCAAAGAAAATTTGTAAACAAGAGAGATTTTTTTTTCCCTTGCCTTTAGGATAGAGCCATTATTTCAGTCTTTGTGGCTATATTTAAATCTTTTTGTTTCCGAGACTTTTTCATTTTAACATGCAATGGTGAAAAAAACACTGATACTTTTTTTATTATTATGTTCTACAGAGAAATAAAAGGCAGTAACGTATTCAATCCACTACCTAATCCAATCAGTCTGTAAAAGAGTGGGTGTCTGCTTGTATGTTGGAAGATGTAACAAGATCTTAAAATGAGTCACACACAGATACAGAAATCAAGCTTCAAAAGGGAATAAGCCCTCAGTATATTACCTTCTGTAATATTCCAGAGAAACCAAAGGTGTGGAAATTGATGATTCAACATTAAAACTCAAAGAATATGCCGTATTCCTTCGAATTTAAGACACACTTTTTTTAACCATATTTTGCTTCTCAAAAATAGCCTGCATCTTAAATTTGAGTACAGTAGTGTGTATTAAAATTGCCAAGAAAAGACGTGACTACCAGAGTACACAAACAGCAACATGACTGACTGCCAAGAAAAGACAAACAAAGACGTCACTGCCCGAATACACAAGCAGCAACGTGACTTCCTGCCGAGAAAAGACGAACCAAAATGTTACTGCCCGATCTCGAATCATCCATGACACAGACAGCCATTTTCAAAGAAGCGTCATTAGCTTCTTGAGGAATTCAAAGAGCTTTTACAATTTCAGCGTTTCTAACAAACCGTACCAGCTTGGACAGATCATAAATGCTGATCAGATCCCTGTATTTTTGCACATGCCAAGCAATACCACAGTTCACAAATTGGGGGGGAAAAAAAACAGGTGTGAGTAATCACGTCTGGAAATGAGAAACAGCACGTAACTGTAATGTTCTGTGTGATAGCAGACAACCGCAAACTGCCTCCATATGTGCAATTGAGGTTGTATCTTTGTAATATTTTGCATATTTATTTGATGTTTGGTCCTGGAGGCATAATGCTTGTTTTAGAAAACTGAGCTTATATTTTCAGTTGTTTTATCTACTGTATGATCTTCAGAACTGGTTTGTGTGTTTAACACAATTTGTACTGATATACATGGTTTTGTAGAAGATCTGAAACATCTAACATGGCTTATGGTGACAGCTAAAGAAAATGGGAAGTGTAATCTTGGGGAAAGAACTGCATTAAACTAAAAACAGTGCAATTCCATATCTGGCATGCGGTGGAATTTTAAAAAGCTAAATGATGTTCTTGCAGTACTTATTTATTCACATTTTGTAGTTGATTAATGCATATCTGGAACAAAAAAAATGTTATGGGGCGAATTCATAAAGTTTTAGCATAGGGCAGTAATGTTTTATAATTACTCTAAATGGTTTGCCCATCGCCCCATATAAAATCTATTTATTCAGGAATGTCAGGTTTTGATAGGCTTCATCAATGCTAATAAACATCATTAATAAACCTAGAAAGTAAAACAGACAAATGTTTTTTGCAAATGCCATCACCTTATGAGCTGCAACGGATATATCTGTCTCTCTTGTTAATTTATTTATTTATTATTATTATTTATTTATTAGCAGACACCCTTATCCATGGCGAAATACAATTGTTACAAGATATCACATTATTTTTACATACAATTACCCATTAATACAGTTAGGTTTTTACTGGAGCAATCTAGGTAAAGTACCTTGCTCAAGGGTACAGCAGCAGTGTCCCTCACCTGGGATTGAACCAACAACCCTCCGGTCAAGAGTCCAGAGCCCTAACCACTACTCCACACTGCTGCCCTACATTTGTGGGTCCATTTCTGCAAAATAACATTGTCACAGATAATTGATTAACTTCTTATTGTGCAGATTCAACTTGATAATCAGTCAAACTAATAACCACGTACTGTGAGTCATTGATTTCTCTGCAGTTAATCCTGGGTGGTGGTGATTTTTTTTAGGTTTACCAGAGTGTATATTTTAGTGCCAGCTGTACTTAATTATTTAAGTGATGCATCAATTAATAGGTTAGGGTAACAACAAGTTGAACTAGTATCATTTGTCACTGGCATATCAGGGCTTGAATTTCCCCCGCTATGCTGCAGCCAATTAGGGGGGAATGGCAAAAAAAGGCACTTTTTGCATATTAAAAACTATGTATATTTTACTGCATCATCATTCACATTGGTGTTGCTTTTAAAATAAGCTGCTTTCAGGAGACCTAACAGCTGTTCATCACTGTGAGACAGAGCACTCTCTATTGCTGTTGCCATTGCCTGACGTGAAGTTTTTGCATGCAGCAGAAGAAAAAGGTGCTTTTCTTTTTAACCAGCGCGCCATTTCTTTTTTTTAACTCTTTACACTCGGTCCTATTTCCGTTTTCACTGTTTTCATTTATGTATGTTTAACTACTGGATAGTTTGTACTGCATGCATGTAACATATCAAATGAAAGGCCACAGAATTTCCTTTCAAATTATGTAAGGCAACAAGATCAGGTATACTGTCTGTGGTAGAGATGAGAATATATGTAAAGAAAAAAAAAAAAAACGCTTTTCCAGAAAAAACACTGCACCATTGAACCTCAATATGAAATGAACATGGGGGGGGGGAAGCTGAGCTTCTAAGCTTTTCAACGATGCCACCCCTTTCAGTCTAGCTGCTACAATGACGGAGCAATAGACTCAAAACTAAACCTAAGCTGTTAATTAACTCACATAATTAACTTCAGACGATCGTAGCTCAGGCTAGGAGTACCGCCTACACACACTGAATTCTTTGGAAAGCCCCGAATCTGTACTTTTAAACTTACTGAGTAATATGTGCGTAACCTTCGGTACACTGGCGCCCCAAAATTAATGGGGCTGAGATTTAAGAGTTAAAGCGAAAGTCACCGCTTGCAAAACAACACCTAGGTAGACTTTAATATCGTCTTTTTTTTTTCTTCAGAACTGTTTACTTGCTGCATTGTACTGAGTTTCTGTAATGCGTAAAGATAGCGGCCTAGAATCACGTACGAGTGAGTAAAGTCTCGCGGCACTTAAAATATCCCGCACTACATTTATTTATTTATTTTAACCAGAACTACGCATAATGCTTTCGTCACTGACACCCACTTTCTTAGAGACTGTTGTAGCGTTTCAGGCGTTCTAAATTGGGTGAAAAATACAGAAGCTTGGTGTCTTAAAATATCTCTGTGGGATTTTCCCGCACTGAAAGTTGCAGATATATGGGAACAACTTGGAAAATGCGCGATTCCCGCGATCCCGCGCTGAAATTCAAGCCCTGCATATTAAATGAAGCTGTGAAAATGTCATGAGTAATTAAAGTATGTAATGTGGTTATAACTGAATAATGAAAGAATCGACTATTATGGTTCTGGTACATTAATAAACACCATCCAAACATTCTTATCCTTTTTGACATATGAACAGATGGATGGGTTTCTCTATATACTGTCTGCTAGCAGGACAATGGGGGAAATTCACACTTACATTAGTACCAGAATTTAAAAAATAAAAACAACAAAATAAAATTTAACATAACGCAGATAAAGTCTTATGAAAGTCCCCCCCCCCCCCCCCCAAAAAAAAAATACATGTATTTACCATTCCATTAAAATGTAACTAAAGATTCTGCAGCAAATTGTCTAAGATAATGCATACTTTTTTTTTTTTTTTAATTAGTTCATCCCTGGTGGATGTGTGTGATGTACCACTGTTGCAATGGGTACTTTGCTTTAATTTAATTGATATGGGTAGGATCACTTAGGTTTTTTCATTGAAACTGTAACCATCTTCATCATTTGTCTTTCAGATTATTGCTCAGCAGTAACCATTATGGATCAATCGGGAAGAAAACTTTCATGCACACTATTCAGTGACAAATTAGAGGCACTCCCCCAAATCTATAAAGTAGGAGACATTGTTCGGTTCCACAGAATAAAGGTAAGCAATTTGTGGGGGGGAGAGGGGGTGGGGGAGGAGGATGAGTGTCAAAAATAATCACAGGCCTGTAAGGATGATACAAATACAGAGGTATGTTCAGTTAGTCTAAGCAGCAGCACCATTTGACACCATTAAAATAGCAACCTCTTCTGGTTTAAACTCTGTGCTAAAAATAAAATCATTCTACAGTAGCTACTGTACAATATATAGAGTGTGAAAACAAAAGCAAACGCAAAGGTGAAGTTTTTTCTTGTTAAGGGGAGTACATTGAAGAGAATAAATTGTGAAATACCTGTTGAGATCATTCTGCATAGACAAAATAAAAACGATTTATATGTACAAATTTAAATAAATACAACTTTACAGAATTATTAAAAGCAAATTGAACAATGTATATGTTGATATTTCACACCAACAAGAAAGGCCTCAAGGTGTTTAGTTTAGCTGAGAAAGTAAATTTAGTAATAGGGATTAGATCTCACCAGTGTCCAAAAAAACAGTTGTTATTCACAGAATGTTCCCATCACAATTCTTTCTTTCAAGTAAAGACAATGCAGTGTAATTTATTAAAAGAAAAGTTCAATTTACTGTAGTGTAATTAAAGATGCCAAAACGCTTTGATAAGTACATTAATAAGCTCAAGCAGACCCTAAAGATTATCAAGCTATGGTATTTAATCATCATAACTGCATAATCAAGGTCTTTTTACAATGTGTGAGTTTAATACGCCTCGCAAATTCAAATCTTTTTTTTCTTCTTTTAAACATCATAGTATGTTTCTTTTTGTACCCCTTGGAGATGAGGGACATGCTATCAGATATACTCTTGTATTTACATTTATAAGTAGTTGTTAGATTTTTGCAGGTAAATGTAGCTCATTCAAATAACAGAACAATACATTTACAGTAACATACTGTTACCTCTTTATAGACAATCTACAAATAAATTTCACATAACTATTGTCGTTTCATACCTCAAAAAACATTACAACTGTCGGCAATTTCTCAACTCTGAACGTTGTAAAAGGTAAACATGAGTTTTGAAGTTCAACATAATGGCTATTAAATTAAAAAAAAGACTAGATGCAGTTCACTTCTCTTGGGTTAAGTGCTTGTGTAACAATTTAAAAGGCAATCCAGAGAAAAGTTGAATGGCACAATCCAATCATCTAATGTACTCAAAATACAATGGAGAACTGGTATCCCAGTGGTGCTATTACTGCAATTCCTTTAAAACATGTATTTAGGGCTTTAGTATTATCTCACTGCTTTTCCTATCAAATGTGAACAGTTACCATTTCTGTATATACTGTAGTCCCTATTATTGGTGAAACAGGACCAGTATCCAACAACTCAAGAAGGTACATAAGTTCATTCACTTGCTTCAATTTGGTTCCATCTAATGTGTTTTAAGCCAATGAACAAATAAATTAAATTAGAGAGGGCCCAGAAAACGTTCCAATAACCTTTACCTCTCATCCAAATTACAGCCTTAACCATTAAGACTTTGCAGATATGTACAGTGCCGTGAAAAAGTATTTCCCCCCTGTCTGATTTTCTGCATTTTTGCATATTTCTGACACTGAATGTTATCAGATCTTCAACCAAAACCTAATATTAGATAAAAGGGACCCTGAGTAAACAAATAAGACAAAAATTGGATACATATTTCATTTATTTATTAAAGAAAGTTATGCAACACCCAATGCCCCCGTGTGAAAAAGTAATCGCCCCCTTAGACTCAATAACTGGTTACACCACCTTTAGCAGCAATAACTGCAACCAAACGCTTCCTGTAGTTATTGATTAGTCTCTCACAGCGCTGTGGAGGAATTTTGGCCCACTCCTCCATGCAGAACTGCTTCAACTCAATGACATTTGTGGGTTTTCGAGCATGAACTGCTCGTTTCAGGTCCTGCCACAACATCTCAGTGGGGTTTAGGTCTGGACTTTGACTAGGCCATTCCAAAACTTTAAATGTCTTGTTCTTCAACCATTCTGATGTAGACTTGCTTGTGTGTTTCGGATCACTGTCTTGCTGCATGACCCAGCTGCGCTTCAGCTTCCGCTTCAGCTCACGGACGGATGGCCTGACATTCTCCTGTAGAATTCTCTGACACAGAGCAGAATTCATGGTTCCTTCAATGATGGCAAGGCGTCCAGCTCCTGATGCAGAGGTTCTTACTGTGGAATGCAGTGTTTTGGTTTACGCCAGACATAACGGGGCCCATGTCGGCCAAAAAGTTCCACTTTTGACTCATCTATCCATAAAACATTGTTCCAGAACTCTTGAGGATCATCCAGGTGCTTTTTGGCAAACTTGAGACGAGCATTCATGTTCTTCTTAGTGAGCAATAGTTTCTGCCTTGCTACTCTGCCATGAATCCCATTTTTGCCCAATGTCTTTCTGATGGTGGAGTCATGAACACTGACCTTAGCCGAGGCAGGAGAGGCCTGCAGATCCCTGGATGTTGTTCTAGGGTTCTTTGTGACTTCCTGGACGATTTTACTCCTTGCTCTTGGAGAGATTTTGGCAGGACGGCCACTCCTGGGAAGATTCACTACTGTCCCAAACTTTCTCCATTTGGACAATATGGCTCTTGACTGTGGTTCGGTGGAGCCCCAGAGCCTTAGATATGGCTTTGTAACCCTTTCCAGACTGATAGGCATCAACAACTTTTTTCCAGAGGTCTTCAGGAATTTCTTTTGTTCGTGGCATGATGTGCCTCTAGAACCTGTGTGCTGACAACTTCACTCTGATGGTAAGGGCCAAAGTTAGTCAGATTTATATTGGGCAGGGCTGGCCCAAATCAGGCCTGGTTGTTAACCAAAGTACTCAAACAGCTGACCCTAATTATCCCTTAAATTGGGTTGAGATAACTAGGGGGGGGGCAATAACTTTTTCACACCTGAAGATTGCATGTTTGATTACCTTGCACACCAAACAAATGAAAGAAGCACCAAACTGTGGTGTCATTTTTTCTCTGACTCCCTCTATATACCACTACAACCCACAAAAAAATCTGACCAAATACAATGTGAAAAATGTGCAAAAATGCAGAAAATCAGACTGGGCAAATACTTTTTCATGGCACTGTATATGCTATACTTATGCTTTGAGATACCTTATCCCAATATACTATACTCATAATCATTTAAACATGTTACAGATGGAAGTCCACATGGTGTTTTATAGAGGAATGTGACGTCCTGCAACTGTTTTTTCACAGACGGAGCGATTCCAGGGTGAACTAAAGGGGGTGACAAGTGCAGGCTTTTCCGCTCTGACATTTGATGGAAGAGTGGGAGGTCCAGTAATTCCACGGACGGGAAGCAAATCTTACCACTTTGTAGAGGAAGACCAGAGGATGCTTGAAATGTTGCGCCAATGGGCAGCCAGTCGATGTTCTCCCTCTGAACAAAATCTGTCTACAGTTCAGCCAAAGCAGTTTTTTGACTTGACATGCCAGCTTGTGGCAAAAGCAGAGCTGGTCAAATCTGTGCTTTTAAAGGTATCTGCAGCTAATATTTCTACGTGCCTATATAGTATTGTTACTGTGCAGTGTTCTAATTTAACTCGCCCTCTGCCCTTGCTTACTATTCCATTGTGTATCATTCCAATTGTATCTTTTAATACATAGCCAGTGGGCAACATGAAACTCAAAAACGTCAAGAAGTAGTTTTCATATTTGTCAGTTGTTTATCAGTTACCAGTTGGAAAACCTGCATTTCTCTTTGTGGTATTAAGAAACTGTAAAGATGGTGTCATAATGAGTATGTAAAGTATTGTGGTATTCTGATTTGACCCTCTAAAGCCTGTGAAGGAGAAAGCCAGAAGTTATTTTCTACTGTATTTAATACTGTACCTCAGAGGAGATCATTATAGGGAAAGCTGTTTCACGGGAGTTAAGGTTTGAATATAGTATAAATTAGAAATATAAATTTAAAAAATAATGTACTGCATATTTAATAAATGAACCTAATTAACTAATCCATACATGTTCTTTTAAAGATGGTAACCTACAGCAAGTTCAGTGTAAATATCTTTGGACAGCAGTAAATGTCATTTTCTGTAAGGCTTGGCTGTTTCAAGTGGCCTTATCTGTTCTGTGTGACTGCTCTGGGATATCTGCTGTGCAGTGCTGGCTACAGATTAGTAAAGACTAGACACTTCATTAAACTATGGAGGTCTGAGCAGATCATTACTGAAGGGCACACTCTCAAGTAGCACTGATCTCAACGGAATGAGAATTAGGAAAAACTAAAACAACATTTTCAAGCAAATCAGATCAGTTGAATTCATATTTTAAAATCGTGAGTGAACAGATACACAAAAGGTATGGTCTTTTTTAGTGATATTAACAGCAGGATTTGTGTATACTGCCACTCTCCCCCTGCCCCAAGCGGTGTCTGAACTGCATACCATTCAAATTCACATGTTTTGCTTGTATAATTCTTGTTAACATAGACGTGCTTCAGTGAAAATTTGACTACCCATAAAACATTTACAAGTAACAATGACACAGACAGTTGTACTGTGACACTACCCTTTGAAAAAAATTTGGAGTAAAATGTAACTGAAGATAATTTCACAGTAGACTGCATTTCAGGTAGTTTGTTAACTTGTATTGTTCTCCAAATGTCAGAGATGGATGGCATCCTAAAACTCATATAGTAGTGACATGTGAGACGATATAAAATGTGCACTGTGTGGAAGAATGGCAAGGTTAGCAATGTTGGTGTTTACAAAGTTAAGTATGTGGAATTTCAAAATTTGGTTTTAAGACACATTGGGACAGATTTTTGTGTTTAGGAAAAGCAAAATTAAAGGAAAAGGGTCTTTTCACAGAAATGTAACATTTGCTACATTAGGTAAGTCGTCAGTATCAGACTACTGGCAAGCCCAAAACTTTTTAATGATTGAACTTCTATGGATTAGGATAGGCCTGACATAAGCCTAATGTCATTGAATTGTCAGTATAACAAAGGTATGATTTCCATGGAATATTCCAAAGCTATTAATTGCGACTCAAAATAAATATTTAAGATTTATTATAAAAACTTGCTTTCCTTTTACAGGTCTGGGATGGAACTAAATGCTCTCACCCAGTTTGGAAGGTACTTGAAGAGGAGGACAGCCTTGAAGGAAATGCTGTTCTCATGCACGAGTTGCAGAATCTGACAGTTGATGTTCAGGTCTATGATAACCATATAGAGGTGGCCAAATCCTTAAAGGTAATGGGTCTTAATAGACCAATAAATGCTTAATCCTTTTTGCTCTGATGTGGGTCTTGATGGTCTGTGACCTATAATAATGATGTTAAAATCTGACTTGTAAGACTTTTGATTGTTAACCTTCTCATATTTCATTTTGCATGCAAATAACTGAATATGAAATAACTAGTCTCTCACATTACCAGCAAAACCAAACGCCTTTTTTTTCAGATAAGTAATCTAAAATATAACAGTATAAATATCCTGTACTGTGTTGTTGGATATTAAGTCACTTTAGTCACTGTAGGTTGTTGCAACAAAAAATAAGATTAATTTAAGAAATGTAGGGCATTAGGGCACCCAGCCTTCATTCTTGCCTTATTTGCTGTGTGTCTTTTCACAAAGCATGCACGATTAGTAATCGTGATTTATAAATGACTAGTGGAGTGTGCAACTGTATTCTACAGGGGGTCATATTGGATATTGTCTCTGCACCTTTATTTAAGATTGACAGATGCAACAGACACATTGCACTGCTGTACTAGTTTTAAAATATAGCCTGATATATTCGTTAACAATGCTGTCTTTTTCAGTTATTTTTTTCTTTTATGTATTTTTTTTAATCGAGTTAGATATTTCTCAACAGCACTGATTCAAACTCAGAACTGTAATTCCAAATATTTTTTTAATGTTCTACTAGCTTTACCTGCTAGATAATTGACCATGGTGACAGTTAGATAGTGAAGACAGGTAACGTCTCACTCCTAATGGCTTTGTCTAAATCAATTCTACATCACGTGGTTTCTGATGAATGTATGTATAGTGGTAGCCACGGCCAGCTATTTACCTGTCGCAGTGCAGTAACACACAAATGTCACGAGGTTGCAATCCTTTTTTTTCTGACCAGCTTTGAATAAGCAGCACTTCATTAGTTACCCCACCAGATGCCAAAAGAAACCTGAGAACAAAGCTAAACTGCGCATGGTTTGGAGTTATGCTCTGATGTCAATCGATTGTTCATGTTTGTTTAAATGGGAGGAGTTATTGTATTAAAATCAATATAACAGGCTGTGTAAAAAGTGCTTAGTATAAATACCCCACAAAACTCTATTTTTTTCAAGTGTACAGAAGATGATCAATCCAACAAGAATATAAATCCAACTGTAACATATGCCAATAGCAACAAATGTTAGTGCTTTTATCTACAAGCTCTACCCAAATGGACTCGCTTTGGTAGTTTAAGAAGTCAGTGTTTTCTTCTTCTAGCCCATCCCTAACATGTAGAGCTACACCTCCTCTCCTAATTAGTCTATCTTTTCAGAATAGTTTATACCCCTGCATGTGGAATTGTTCTCCATCTTCAGAACTAAGCCAAGTTTATGTGATTCCAACAACGACATACTTTTTAGTTGACACTTGGGCTAAAAGTTCTAACTATTTACTGGATGCTCACGAGTGGCGCATCCAGTAAAGGCGCTCCGCTCGGAGTGCAGGATGTGCCCTATAGCCTGGAGATCGCAGGTTCGAATCCAGGCTATGTCGCAGCCGACCGTGACCGGGAGTTCCTAGGGGGCGGCGCACAATTGGTTGTGCGCTGCCCGTGTAAGGAGGGCTTAGGTCGGCAGGCGAATCCATGGCTCACCGCGCATCAGCGACCCCTGTGGCCGATAGGGCCCCTGTGGTTCTGCAGTGGAGCCGCCAGATCTGTGTTGTCCTCCGACACTATAGGTCTGGTGGCATTGCTGTGGATCTGCAGTGTGAAAAATGACGGCTTGGCAGGAGCACGTTTCGGAGGACGCGTGTTCCAGCCTCCGTTCCCTGAGTCGGAGGGGGGGTTGCGAGCGGTGAGCCGAGGATACAGATAATAATTGGGCATGCTAAATTGGGGAGAAAAACCGGGGTAAAAAGATTGGCGACGACTAAATTTTAAATAAAAAAAAAATAAAAAAAAAAAATAAATTATTTATGGCATTGACACAGGCATTTATTCTATGTGACCTTACACTATTAGCCCTAACTAGAACCTGATTTTAGTAGCCTAGTTTAAATCCCTTCTAGTCTTCCTAAGGGTTCTTTCTATGCTCCATGCTAGAATAGCTGCTCCCTTATCATTAAGGAGTGAGCCATCTTACTTGTAAAGCTCGCTTTTCCCCCCCAAAAGGTACTCCGGTTATCTACGAACCCCAAACCCTCTCTTTTGCATCCCTTTTTCAGGGTACACCTAATGTTAAAAATCCCGCCTGCGACCTGGCCCTTTAAATCTTTTAACTCAGACACTGCAAGAGACAGTCCTGCTGGCATTGCACCGTTCGAAAGAGGAGTCTTGGAGCTTCAAAACGAGGTCCTATTAGTGTATTTCCAGCATTGGACCATGTCAGGAGAGAGCCGTGAATGCGAGTGTTTTGCAATCTTACAAAAGTAGAGAAATGGCGACATCAAAGGCACAAGGACCTATTTTCCTATAACTATATATTTGTTTTTTTATGTTTGTGGATCAGATGCATGACACAAGTCAGCTGTTAGGGTTAGGTTGCCATGGTTGCCACCTTGCAGGGCTTTTAGCCACAGCGAATAGCTCCACCTTGCACCACATGATCAGGGTCCCTGGCACGAATAATTTGAGTTTTTTTTGTTTTGTTTGTTTTTTTTCTTTTTTTTTTTTCTTTTGCACATTTCTTCGATTTGTTCAGTTTTCATTTTGGTTACTTTTGGTCTTTTATATATATATATATATATATATATATATATATATATATATGGCCGTAATTCCTTTTTATTATCCAGTGCAGTTTTTTTTTTTTTTTTTAACATGTTCCTTACATGTTGTTGAAGTTGAAGTTTAATTGGACACTGTCAAATTTGAGCTGGCCATGCTACTTTTTAATCTAAAAAGCATCTCTCTCTTTCTGTGTTTATTATCTGTACTAAACAGGGTGAATCTTAGACTATTTCACTTTTTTTTATGGAAGCCTAGTGTGTGCACATTCATTTCATGTATGACATGTACCTGTAACCTTTATAGTTCGTTATAGGCACAAATCTAACAACAGTAAAAAATATATATATAAATAATAATCATGGTTTTAATCGCATATTAAATTGATACAATTAATACATCGATCTAATTTAAATTAGTTTTATTACTGATGCTAATTATTTATTATTATTATTATTAATTGTTATTATTATTAGTAGTAGTAGTAGTCGTAGTAGTAGTAGTAGTAGTAGTAGTAGTATCCTTAACTGTAAATAAAATCATTTAAAAATATTTATTTAACCAGGAAATACCCATTGTGACTGTCACGAAAATTTACTAGGGGCAATAATTTAGAAATTACAAATACAACCAACGCAATAAAATGTTCGGTTCAAGATTGATCAGCAGCATACAGAGATCAGAAAACAGAATAAATAGGATATCTATTTTTAAATGTGATCGTGGACTGAAATAAATTCATTTTATTTATTTTTTTAAATAAGATTATAAATATGTAGCTACAGTAAGCACTTCTAGGAAATGAACTGTTAATTGTGAAGAGAACATAAAAATATATCATCATATCCAAAAACTGCAAACCATTGTTATTGCAGAAGATAACTGCGATTTAATTGACAGCCCTAATTTAAACCAATCATTCTGCTAAGCCTCTCCTTCACTGCCCTCAGCACTGTAAGCACCCAAGAGAAGATTACTTGACTCTTTTAAGCATGGCAGCTAGTTCTGTGAACCTCTCTTTCAGTACCTCTGACCTCTCACGTATATTATTTGTCCCTACAGTCCCTGTTAGTTCTGTACTTGGCCCGTTTGTTACCTGAATTACTCTGTCGCTCACATCTTCAACTCTGGCACCAGAGACAGATAACACTGGAAATCTTCCTGTCTACATGCCTTAGAATTTAATCCCCCACTGTGATTGTCCATCTCTGGTTGTCCACACTCTTTTGATTAGCAGGCTTGATAGTAGTAAGAACACTATTCTCCACTGTATACTACCACTGTATTTGGAGTAATACATCTCAGACAATCATTATACAAGTCAGAAAGCCTCATTATTGTTGGAACATTCTTTTGACCAAGGCCACAGAGTGGGTGAGCTACAGTAAAGGACTCCATTCCTTATAAAGAGCTTTGTTTCTGTGGGTTTGCTGTGTTCCGCTAAGGCCAAGAATGCAAGCCACTGGAAAAACAAATAACAATAACAAATACAGTATATACAATTTTTCCTGTAGAAAACAGAGTGGTGTTTTGGACCAGTTTAGTGGCAATTTACCCCAAATGTGTGGTTTGTTCTTCCATCCCAGTATTTTCTTTCATATTTTGCTGTATTTGTGCCTTTCATGCCAGGCACCTTGCACCATTGTTCTACCATAGACTGAGGTCCTAGTGGCTCTGCTGCTAGTGATGTCTGCCCTCTGGGTTTTCTTGATGGGTTCACTCTACAGGACAGAATGTACTATCCCAGCTAACAATTTTAAGTTCCCAGAACGTTCCAAGAACGCTTGTTTTAAGTTACGAGAACGTTAGGAAAGAACGTTTCCTGAACGTTTTTCAGGCACATTTTCCAGATGTGCTTAGAATGTTATTTTGATAAGAATTACTTAATATTCATACTTTTTCAAAACATTATATTATCAGATATTACATAAATAATGTGTACCCACTTAAATCACATGAAATTAAGAATATGAATGACTGTTTTGCATTTTAAATTTAGACAAATGTGAAATTAATCACCACCATACAAGTAAAGAACATTTGTTGTTGTTGTTATTATTGCTATTGCAACCCTTAAAACATGTCCTTGATCTTTTCCTTTCCTCTTCTCACTTGGGGGAGAAGCAGGGGTTTGAACAGGGTTACAAGGAGTCTTTGGAGCATATCTGCAAGTACTTTTATTTTTATTTGACCTCCCTGCAGAGTTACTGGGCACCCAGAAATAGAAAGCGCTGGAGCAGCATCTTATCAGGGGAACCATACGTCAATACCAAAAAAAAAAAAAACGTTCTGTGCACTCTAATGCGTCCAAATGCAACATCAGATGTTACTTTAATAACTTCACAATTAGCAGCAACATTCAAAATAATGTCCACAAAAACAAATGAACTATAGTTTGTTCTTTATTTTTTATAGTCTAGGACTAGTTAATTTAAAGTGGAAAAATAACGAACATAAAAGGTTGTATAGTTATGTAAATCTTTTTTATTTCTAAAAATTCTACAGTTTATTTATAATGATTCTGTAAGGCACTTGAGTTGATGAAATCTTCATTCACTGGCCACATCCTCTTGGTGTTCCATCTGGAAAACCATACAAAAAGCTCAATATAATCTGCATATAGTAACCAGCATTGCGGTTTGTTGTTCAAGTGTTCAAACAAGAGGCAATCAAATATGATCGTATTACCCCGGGCTATGGTCGGGCCTCAGGGCCCCCAGTTTCAGATTCTTAGTTGATATGAAACAAAATAAAAACTGACAAATCATGAATCAAATCAAATTAAATTCAAGTACAAAAATAATAAGTAAAAAAATGTCTAGGTAAGTATATGAATAGGCGAGTGCTCGGAAATGGTAGTGCGTGTTTTTAATTAGTTCAGTTTTCTCCAAGCTGCACACGCACAACATCATCTAATTTAAATACAGAGATGACCGAATCAGAATTTCTGGTTGCACGTCAGTTTCTTCAGACACATACACTACCAGTCAAAAGTTTTAGAACACCCCCATTTTTCCAGTTTTTATTGAAATTTAAGCAGTTCAAGTCCAGTGAATAACCTGAAATGGTACAAAGGTAAGCGGTAAACTGCCAGAGGTTAAAAAAAAAAAAAAAAGTTTAGGTTACCAAAAACTGAAAAATAATGTACATTTCAGAGTTATACAAAAAGGCCTTTTTCAGGGAACAAGTAATGGGTTAACAACTTACAGCTGTTCTGCAGCAATGGAAGTAAATTAAGCCTTGAAAGTTGATGTTAACAATTCCTACAGGTGTCCCAACTTTTGATGATTACTTACAAACCCTCTGTATAAAATCAGTGTTGGAACAGACTGTGTTACTACACCCTCTTAAGCATTATTTGGACAGTATTGTACTGCAGGAAGTAGTATATTACTCTCATAAAAAAAAAAGGCAATTAACAAAGGAAGACAGACAGACCATTATAACCCTTAAAAGTGTAGGTCTTTCCTTTAGAGAAATTGCAAAGAAAGCCAAGGTGTCAGTGAGTACAGTTTCCTACACCATCAAAAGGCACTTGGAAACTGGAGGAAACTCTGACAGGAAGAGGTCTGGCAGACCCAAAGCCACAACAGAAGCAGAAGACAAGTTTCTGAGAGTCAACAGCTTGCGTGATAGGCGGCTCACAGGACAACAGCTTCAAGCACAGCTTAACACTGGTCGAAGTAAGCAAGTCTCAGTTTCAACTGTGAAGAGAAGACTTCGAGCTGCAGGTTTGACAGGTCGAGTGGCAATAAGAAAGCCATTGCTAAGATGGCAAAATAAGAAAAAGAGGCTTGCCTGGGCTATGAAGCACTGCCAGTGGACTACTGAAGACTGGAAGAAGGTCTTATGGACCGATGAATCAAAATTTGAAATCTTCGGTTCATCACGCAGAGTTTTTGTACGCCGTCGAGTAGGCGAAAGGATGGTTCCTCGGTGTGTGACACCAACTGTCAAAAACATAGAGGAGGAAGTGTGATGGTCTGGGGCTCTTTTGCTGGATCCAGAGTCGGCGACTTGCACAGAGTGAGTGGCACCCTGAACCAAAACTGCTACCACAGCATTTTGCAGCGCCATGCAATACCCTCTGTTATACGCCTAGTTGGTCAGGGGTTCATCCTACAGCAAGATAATGACCCAAAACATACCTCCAGGCTATGTCAGAACTACCTTAGAAGAAAAGAACAAGATGGTAGGCTTCAAATCATGGAATGGCCAGCACAGTCTCCAGACATTACTACCCTCAGTGTCAGGTTTGACGCTGCTTGATCTGCGAAGTTCACAGTCTTTTTTGCTTTGTTCGTCAGCGTAAAGGTCTTTTCACACTGAACGTGTCGCGTCAAAGTCCAGCGTAAACTTTATTTTTTAGAATACTATACATCCTATGGAGGCATTCACACTGGACGCATCGCGTAAAACCGACAGCGTCAAAAGTAGACCTTGTCCTATTTTTCTGTGCGCGTCGGTCGTAAATTTGTCTATAACCAATCACACTCCAGCTCTCGCCCCCTCGTCGGCATGACAACAAACATCAACAGGTAGCCCCTACTGTATTTCATTAACACAAACAGAGATGAGCCTAATGAAAATGAGTGATTTAAAACAGTAGATATTGTCAAAATGAAAAGTTTCCTTAAAGATAATGGAAACAAATATAGCTACAGTAAAGAAAACAAGACAACTCTTTTTTGGCCTACTACATATCCTGAATAGCTAATACTCTTTAAATACGGTATTTGCAAAATGTTTTATCAGTCCCCATTGCAGAACCCTTTATTATTCTAAAATGAATCACAAATGTCATACCCAATAATTTTACATTGGTAGTAACTGGGTAACATTAGCAGTAAAACTGCACTGATGGGATGGATTATTCATTTAAAAAAATGTGGTGTGTCAGAATATTTCATGAGTAAGGAGCCTCTGTGACATGGGCAATATATACCTTGCATCCAGTCATTCTGTTGTTTTGAGATGGCTTGTTCATTTAAAAGCAGATGATTACCTTATCGATTATTTTGGTCAGATATACCAAGGTAATTAGTAAGCAAGGGGCCTGAGTGGGGAAAATGTGTCAGCAGTTTATTTATTCAACTGCCGTAATACTTGTATGATATTATAAAAACATAAATAGGTAAAAGCAGGCCCAACAGGAAACAGAGACGTAGCGGAGCATAGCTGTTCTGGTTGACTGATTTAAAATGAAAAGATTGTATTTGGCTGCAACCATATCTACACAAATACTGCCAGTGTGAATTGTGAACTGCATTAAGTTTTCATAGAGGTTTGCAGTAAATCAGTCCCAGGATCTTCAAAGGTGTTAAGGTCTTATGTGGGGATTCAGAAGACACTTGGGCAACCCTTTTGAATTTCTCTTTATCAGAAAGGTTTAGATACAGCTTGCTTTAGCATAGTACAGCGTCTTTATTCAGCAGTTTTTTGTTCACAGGCAATATTGTTCTGACTCTACTTTACCTGGAAGCATTATACTCCTCTGCGCTCAGTTTCAAACAGATGTCACGCTACATTTTGAGAGTAAATGAAGGAGATGAATTAGTCTAGGAATTCTGACAGCTTTTTAATTGGTCACAGATTTTACTTTCTTTCAAGAAATACTGAAACTGGGAAATTATTTGTTTGAAGATCTATGGATGTACTTTATTTATTTATTTATTTATTTATTTATTTATCTTTTTTGTCAAGTGATCTAGTGAACCACGATCTTGGTGTTAAATCTGAGTTGTTGCAGATTTACTGTTTGATTTGGCAGTGCATTAATGGTTGAGTAAAATGAAAAACTGGTTTTAAATTAAATTGTTTTTAGAAACTGTTCAACCAGTTTTTGAGTGCTCTGACTGTATTTAACAGATGCCTATTATGTAAGTTAGGTGCCAATGTTTTTACTTGACTGCTTTAAAGTTTTGATCTTATTGAAGGGCAGAACCCTTGGATTAAGTTTTTCCTAATTTACTTCAACAATGGCAATTGGCTTTCTCAGTTCTCATAAACCAATCCAAAAGATGGCATGGTTAATCTGTGCCAGTGAAATTCTAAGATCATCATGCTATTGCTTAGCTCTGAATAATGAAAATCTCATTGCAAAAGAGCAGGGTGGCTAACTCTCGTCCTGGAGAGCCGCAGGGTCTGTTTTCCGTTCCACCCAAGTTCTCAATTACTATTTATTATCTTAATTGGTCAACACAAACATTTTCCGGGTCTTTAGACTGATTATTTGAAGATACCCAGAAAACCTGCAGGATTGTGGCTCTCCAGGACAAGTGATGACCACCCCTGTAATAGAATCTTTAGTTTCAAGCACCCCAGTGTTGTTTTACTGAATATTTACACTGGCTTAAAGCTTAAAAATTAACACAATAGGAACAACTAGTCGCCAGAATTTTTTTAACAGGTAGAAACAATATTAAAAGAGACGTTTTAAAAAAGAAAAGAAAAAAGTTCCAACCCTCGGCCACTATTTTTTTTTATTTTTTTTTTGATGTTTTGAGAAGTAATTATTTCTTACATGAGAGTATTATTCTTCAAATAATATATCTGCTACCCTTAATATAATGTACCCAGCGGACCAGATTAGCTGATTACCTGTCATTTTATACGCATTAAAAAATAAATATGCAACACATTAAAATTTAAATATACAACTTTGCTGCACACCTTGTTTGCGTCCCCTATAACTTCCACTATCAACTACATCTCCCAGAATACAATGTCTTTAATTACTAGGAAACTACACAAGAAAAACCAATCCCAACAAACATTATCCAATCTCTGGCTAGCCCTGTTGTCTTTGCATCCAATCACAGTAAGAATAAGAAAAATTCAAAGCTACACAGGTTGAAGCGTAAACACCCCAGTCCAGCTACAAATCCAACTAGAACTACCATCAGAGGCAATCGCTAAAAAAAGGTGCCTATAATATTAAACAAACTGTTTTATAACTTAATAATGCATTTCCTTATTTTATTTATCTGTATGGGAGAGTGTGCAAGATTGGCTGGTGAGATCTATGGACAATGGAACAGAGCAGGATCAGTTTCCTCATCAGGTCAACATATGATGTTCTCCCATCACCACATAACCTTAATCTATGGGTAGGAGAGGATCCGTGGTGTCCTTTGTGTTCATCGCCAACTACATTAGGACACATTTTGACAGGCTGTAAGGTGGGTCTTAGCCAAGGATGGTTTACTTGGTGTCTTGACCAGGTGCTGTGATGTTTGGCCTTAACATTGGAAGACAAGCGCAGCACAACCAACTGCAATGCCAGCAATATGTGACACACAAAGAACAACATTCCTCCGTCCAGGGGAGCAACCCAGACCCAACGCCTTATCTGGAGCGCTGAATGTACCTCAATGTATTCTAAACAGGAAGACAATATAGTTACTTCAGCAATCTGTCAAGCAGTGATTGATGCACCATTTAGCTCTCATTCATTTATCACTCTGCTACAATTGCTGAACTCTTTATGTTTCCACAGCTAAACTATTACAAATGTGACAGTATTTGAGATAGCACAATATTTTATTTCAGCTGAGACATTAACCCATTTTGTTATAGATTGGTTACAGGCAGGTGGGTTTTTCTGAGGAGTACATTAAAATAGTTTTCAGCTCAACAAATACCCAGGGTTCACTGACTTTTACTAAAAGCTTATTTAGCAGAACTGTCCATATAAATTGAGATTGAAAATCTGCTAAAATGTTGTTTTTTGCTAAGGTCTGATCACCGCCAAAAAGAAACACAGCCTTGTGTAAGAACATACCTTTTCTCTTTGTGCATTTACACTTTAAACTGACCCAAGCTGGCTTAAAAGATCCTTATTTGAACCACCCGTTTACACTTGAGCAGCTCTCTAAGCTGGCTGTATGCGTGTGCATGGCCCCTGAACTGAAGTGTGTGACCTGGCTTTGATCTCTCCGGCCTCTCATGTCCGCAGTTTCAGCGCAGTATGTTTGTGCCTGTGCCCAAGGAGATGGTTGAGTGACACTGATACTGGGGCCGTTGCTCGCAAAGTGCCTCTGCGTGACCCGACTCAGGGTTCATAATAATGCAAAAAAGCAGATACACATTTTCAAAACAATCCAAAGTTGTTCACAAATTAAGAGTTACAGAGTTACATCCTTGAAGAAATGTCTGCACTGAAAGATTATATATAAAAAATATATATAATTTTGTTTTTGCTTAAGAAAGGAAACATTTTAGAATGTCATCTTGAAGGCACCATGAAAAAATAGATAAGTTAAAATACAAATCTACTCCATGGAGAGTGCCAAATTAAATTTGTAATGTATTTAGTCAGTTGAAAGCAAACAAAGATTACAGGAGTGAAGAGGCAGGCTGTTTTGCATGCTAACCATGAATCACATTGCAGGAGAGAATATCTTTCTCTGTACTGACTTGGCAATAGATATTAATTACTGATGTGTAGCAGCAGCAAGATCACTCTTTATTTTAGGAAAGATGCCTGAAATTGAATTAAAGATATCATCTTTCTACTGAACTAAATCTTAAATGAACATGTTGATGTTGTTTTTTTTTATTAATCACACAGAATATATTTGGGTTTCCCAGAATTAATATACTAATATAAGCTTATGTATTGACAGTTATCGCAATCTTTTATTTTCTTCCTATTTTGTTGTGTTTATATACCATATTTTCTTGTTGCCATAGATACATAATTTACCATACATAAGTAGTGGGCCACTTTTTTGCAGTACTTGTTGGAGGGCAGTCTATATTACAGAGTGGGGAAGAAATTGGAGATCGGAATTTGTATTCTATACTTGAACACACAGGCTCTTTAAAGTACGGGTAGCCTATTGGGAATTGACATAAACAGCTGTGATAAATGGGTTATGTTCTCTTACATGCAGTAGCCAGTGGAAGTAAATTCAAGAGCTACACATGGTTGAATTGTGCTTGTCTGAGCTTGTTAGTTTCCTTTGTTAGTGGAGTGACCCATCAACTTTCTTATTAGCTTGTTGGTTCAGTTGAAAATTGGTTTGTTTAAGTTATTATTTTAAGAGGGTTTTAACCCTTTCAGGACCAAGCATTTTTTCTGTGGTATGCTCCCCCAGGACCATGTACTTTTTTGGCTGTAGTTGACTCACTTCCTATAAAAATTCATTTTTTACAGCAGCATCTTGCAAATGGTGTCTTTTTTTTCAGAACACTATAAAGTACTTCAGAAACCATACAAACTTTTCGCTTTTTTTTTCCAACACTATATATATATATATATATATATATATATATATATATATATATATTTGTTAAGTAATTTTTATTATGTATGCTGCTTATAGATACATGTATAAAAACGTGTTATTCTATGACCTGAGGGACCTTACAATACTTCCTGAAAGTTTTGTTGAAAAATAGTGATGTTTGAGCAGATTACAAGACATTGTTTCACCTGAGTGAGCAACTACTTTCGATTTTATTTTCTGAAAATAAATATTTATAAATAAAATAATAGTTACTCATTTCATCATTATCAGTAATAAGGGGAAAAAAACTACCTGATACATTTAGTTAATGAAATAGTATCTGCTTATATCCACTTGTTTCTTGATATTTATAAATGTTATAAAAACATATATATTAAAACACGAGACAGAATAAATGTTCTAATATAATTATAAGTTAAATACATCAGATTTACATGTATTTCCCCTTTTTTTATTAACTCTAAACAAGTTTCTGTGATGTTTTGTTTCTGCTTTCGTCTCTTCCTGGCTGCTGTAAACAGTCTCCGCCCTTTATAGACACCAAATACCCCTCTCAGTGAACGTCAGTCCCTCCCCTATCCATTGATGTGTGTTTCAAGCCTGTACTGCAAAGTATGGTGGCCCTGTAAGTCTAAAAAACGGAGTGCTTTTTTTTTTATCATGTTTACACGATCACAGTCCTTAAAGGGTTAAATCTAAATCTAAATGGGATATAAGGATAATACTGAAAAAAAGTAAATACATTATTGTAAAAGTATATATCTTGTCCAAGAGGAATAAAAGTGAAAGGTGATACCAGTCTAAGGCCCACCTATTTAAAGTGACTTCCATCTCCCAACCCCCAAAAGACACATTACTTTAATAGACCTGTAAAAGGGAGCGGGTATCCCTTTAGAAAGATGAGAGAGAAACAGAAGGTTGACGTTGACAACGCCACACCGTGCGCAGAAGTTTTCTTTACAATATTTACAAGAAGATCGCAACTCAGTTGCAGTGGTAGGCGGCCGCCACTAGAGTACCAGCAATGGTAGCCATAGTGCAGGGTTGCTTCTCGTACACAAAACATTAAAAACAAAACACTGTTCAAGCTAGAAAATAAAAGCTGACCAAACAGTGGCCGAGTGCTACTCCTACTAAAAGGAGGTCCAGGAACCTTCTGTACACACCCTTCTTATACTAACGTGGGATCAAGTCCCTGAAGCTAATTTCCTGTACACTCACTAGGATCCTGGTGTACACACTGTGATCTCTAGTACTTGGTTTCTAAAGCTCAGAACATACTACCTGATGCGAGCATCGCATCTCAGTGGAGGAGGTTGCGTCGCCAAAAGAAATCTTTGGAAGCGGACATCACAAACTGTCCGATGAAATCGCAAGAAGGGATGCACATTTGCGAGTTTTTCCTGATGTTTGACCTGCCCTGGATGCATAAAGTACAGTGGCAATGGTGCGAATCAATTGGCGAAAACAAAAGGCTATGGCAGTACTAATATCTGCAATTTTGGCTAGAAGGTGACGTGATCGTGAATACCTCAAATGACTGGAGACATGCATGTATTCTGTCTCTCTCACTCTCTCTTTTCCCCTCTGATTTTTATATATATATAATGTATGTATGAAATCTTTCAGACTTGAGGTCGAGTCCTCAAACCTCGAGTCTGAGTCGTCAGGCAACAGTGTGTTTTTAATTGAAAGCACTTTGAGATTATATACACACAGCACAACCGAATTGTGTTATTTAAAAGTTTAACCGGCCTTCAATTGAAATGTCGGTTCAGCGAGACCTTAAAGGAAAATTATCCGTAACTGTTGTATTATTCCCATCTCTAACATATTGTATATATACACAAAATCATGCTTTTATTTACTTATGATGGCGGCAAAAACATGTATTATATTTTTCCTTCATTGTAAATAAAAACATGATATTTTATAATAATAATGCTATTAAAAACAAATTAATCATCCAGCATGGTTATAGCAGCAGCTTTGTATTTCTAATAGTTGCTTGTTTTCAAAAGATGTCGGCACGGACATTGTATACAAACCAATGAAATACATTGTGTTTGTGTGTTGTTTGTTTATTTATTTATTTATTTATTTAATAGAGAGAGAATCCATGCATGTCTCCAGTCATACGACCGGTGAACTCATTGGTTGCTGACACTGAGACTTGTGAGTGGGTGTAACACACTAGCCGATGCAAGGGAATCACTAAATATGAAACGTGTTTAAACTTTGCGAGCCGACTGAAATCGATGGGCCGATCCTGTAAAATCACATCGCAAAGTATAATACGCTGCAATCAATAGCGACACGATTTTTCAGTCGCATCGGGCAGTGTATTATACTTTGCGATGCGATTTTACAGGATCGGCCGTGTGTCCTGGGCTCTAGTTTGCTTACCATGAATACACACTCAGTCGTGAGGATTCATTTAGTATCTGGCCACATTCGACACATTTTAGCAGACAGGGGATTCTAACCCCAGCCCTGCCATATTTTGCAAAACGTGTATTTGAACAAACTTTATTCACAAAATTCAAAACACACTCTTTCCATGTGCAGTGCCCCAGTCCTGCCACAACTTCTATAAAGACCACCAATATAAAATAACTAATTTCAGCCCCTTTTTTGTCTTTGACTATGGCCTGCATCAGCTGTATTTTTTAGCTGGGTCGTTTGAACAGGAGTCTCACACAAGAATTGCATCGCCAGCCTACCTGACTCCACAGCTTCAAATGCATCCTGAATTGGCTGTGTTGTCAGTTGGCAGGATCCTTTTCTTAGGAGGCTCAGACACAGCTGGCTACCATTCATGTGCTGCTATAGTGGTTCTTTGAGCTCCAGGCACATGTCTCAGATTCCACTGCTTGTGCTTTAAGAACTTGCACATTGTCCTCTAAGGACATAAGTCTGGATAAGTAACCCTTAGATTAAACTGAGCCAACATCATTAGGACAAAGTTGTATTCCCCTGCCTCACATCCCAGATACTTTAAGAAAGTTCCCTCTGATCAACACAGGTTCCTGACTTCTCAATCTGCCACAACTTGACTATGCTTGTTCCGTTTGGTTTATCATGGACAGGATATACAATTTTTTTTCCCCCCTCAACCTCTTTGTAATCTTCTTAAACACAAAGCACAGAAGTTGTCACCCAGCCCTGGAGAAGCGCATATTTATTTATAATGAAATTAAGTCTGGCCATAATTTAGCACAAGCTATTGAGTTCAGAATATGGGGTATGTGAAGGATTTACATTTTTACATGCTCTAGCATTGGGTATAGGTCCTGGAGATCCACTTTTCCATGTTACCGATGGCTTTTATTTTGAATTTAGCTGTGACAGGATGAAAGTCATTACACAAAGAACTAAATTATTTAAAAAGCTGAAGTCTACCTTTGGGATTCTGAGAGATGTACTGCAAGATAGAAATTGCCTGAAAGATTTTGAATGTGTTAGATGCTACAGAGATAAAGCACATAGATCACTGGTGTGGGTGGGATAAGGCAGCAGTGTGGAGTAGTGGTTAGGGCTCTGGACTCTTGACCGGAGGGTTGTGGGTTCAATCCCAGGTGAGGGACACTGCTGCTGTACCCTTGAGCAAGGTACTTTACCTAGGTTGCTCCAACCCAACTGTATAAATGGGTAATTGTATGTAAAAATAATGTGATATCTTGTAACAATTGTAAGTCACCCTGGATAAGGACGTCTGCTAAGAAATAAATAATATTAAATAATAAAAATAAGGCATTTGCTACGGCAGGTCCTATATAAGAAGTGCAGGTTTTTAGAGTGGCTTTTTTTTTTCATCGTTCTCACATTAATCCTGTTTTGAATGTGCATCTGACCTTGAAGAATGGTTAGCGAATTCATCTAACCACAAAACTAATGAACCCTACCCCTAGAGGAAGTTTTGCTACCAAATTAGTTACTAAATGCATATTAATATGTTCTGTAAAAAAAAAAAATACTACCTTGTAAAGAAAACAGACGGGATAACACATTCATAATGCCAAATCGAATGCCACAAGAGTAGCAGACATAGGATGAGTGGCAGGTTTAACTGCTAATTTATGCATAAAGTCTGAACCAGTTAAAAGCTTTCATTTCTTGCATACACAAGCTGAACAAAGCTATCATGTTTTGGACTTTTTGCCAAGAACAGGTTGACTGTTATGTATACGCTGTTGGAGACTTATCCTGAACAAAAAATGAGGATGATTGTTATTATCTCTTAAATTCTTGTTTTCTGAGATGAAGAATTCTACAATAAATGTGTTTTGCTGTTCTTATCATTGAAAATCTATAGGTTAATCTTGGTTAGTCAATATTTGGCACATGGTTCACCTCAGGAAGGTCATTACAAAAAAAAAAAACCAAAGAGAACAGAGAGACCAGCTGAACAATATTGATAAAGCCTCTCTTTTTAGATAGTCTATGGAAATAATATTGTTTTTATAGTTAGACTGTATCCTGACAAGGGAAATAAAGGGTACAGCTTTTAACATGGGAGAAGCATGGCTGATATGTAATGTCAAGCTTAGCTTTACAGCTTTCAAGAGAGCAAACAACCTACTGTCATCACCAAGGAAAATAGCCTCCAAGTTAAGAAAACACCGTGCATTCTGGTCATGGTTTCAATAGGAGTGCCGAGGTCGAGCACGCAAAGGCATAGTGCTTCAGTGCTCTGAGCTAACACACCTGACTGGTATTAATAGATTACCCATGCTAACACGAAAGCCAGCCTGTGTTGTCAGAATACAAAGTGACCTTTAAAGGTGAAGTTTGGTAGATTCTGTTGCCCTGGAGAAGGTTCAAGAATGAAAACATTCAGCAAGCTGGGTGTGTCAAAAGGGCAAGCAGAAACAGTGGTAGGTTGAAGAAGCAGCTAGGCAGAAATACATAGATGTGTGGATAGGAATATTAATAGAGAGAGAAAGACAATACCTTAGGTGTGTAAGCCCACTGACCACAGTGTGACCTTGGACACATCGCTTGACCTCGTTTGTGCTTCAGTCCTCCCAACTGTAAAATGGTGTAGTATCAGGACTGTTGTAAATGATGAGTTATGGCCTCTCTAACAGTGAAGCAGAAAATATCTTGCCAATGTTACATTATTTGCTGCTGTAGGATTTAGTGATACAACTGTGTGTGACACTGTAACTTAAAATAACTTCTGCAGTATATTCTGCCAGTCTTCACTACAGGAGGTATAATAGCGACTGGGACATAATACGGTACTGGAAGACCCTGTTGTCAGATAGGAGAAGAAAAGTTGATTGTAGACACAGTTAGTTTATGCTGCAGGGGGACACACTCTGAGGCATTTCACCAGGAATGTTAAATACGTAGTAAATGGCTTTTACAGAACTGAGACAAGACAGATAATGTATCTGTGGTAAGAGGTTAATAACTGTTGACTAATACTTACAGGGTAATTAGTCCTGAATTAATACAAAAAAATTAAAATCAGTTAAATGCCAGAGGTCGATGTAGAGCAGTGACAGACTGCATAATATATTAACAGTGCATACCGTACTGGAATGCTTAACGGCCCTGCCATGTTACGTGGAGAGGGAGGGTGCCATCAAATGCAGTGTAGAAAGCATCTTGCTGAGTGTGAATGCATCAGGAGGTTCGTCTAAACTCATCATGACAAGCAAGTTGTTGTTTGTTTGTTTGTTTGTTTGTTTGTTTTGTTATACTATAAGAACAGTGGCGCCATGCATATTTTAACATGCTTAGTATTTGCAATAATGACAAGTTATTTCAATAATGTGTACATGGTAATAAAATCAATTTTAGCCAATAAATAGTATGAAAACACAAGTTGCTATCTTGCTTAATACTATACTACCACCTAGTGGACTTTCTTGGAATTGAGCTACAGTAAAGTCACAATAGCAGCTTTAACATTTGGACAACAGTAACAGCAAAATTCTCGATTTAAGAAAAACATTTTGCAAAAACAAAATTTTTAATGAGTAAATCTGTGTTCTCTGCAGCCAGGGGCTTATCTGCGAATCAACAATCTCCATGCAAAGTTGCACACTTCCACTGCTAAAACGCAAGCATCAAATGAAAATCATCTGCAATTTCACCTTCACGGAGGAACTATTTATGGCCGAGGGATTCAGGTCTTGCCAGCGGACAGTTATGACGTACAGGAGCTAAAAAGGTAAGTTAAAGATGGAAAGTGCTGAGGTGATTATGTTTGCCAGTATTTTTATTTGTCTGCAAAAAAAAAACAAAAAAACACATTTCCGTTAAGTGCTTGACACTGTTATTTTTATATATATATATTTTAAATCTTTACAGACTTTGAAAGTATATTTGTAAAGCTTGTATTAACATCCTTTCAATTAAGAAATAACCTGCTGTTACAGACCTGATGAGATTGTTTTCCGAAGTGAGCAACGAAAGACATTTAAACCCACTGAAGCTTTCAAAATGAGACAAACTCCCATTTCAAACACCATTTAAGCATGCACTACACTAGAGATAAATAAGCTATCATTGTTACTGTGTGACCCTGTTGTTTCTATAATAGTGCTACTAATAACAACATTTTAGTTTTACACAGTTGTTCCTTTTAAGACAGAAAGAAATGGATGGGTTGATTATAACCCTGTTACATTAGCTTTTCTTTCTAACCCGTTCTCTTGTGAACTAAAAATATTACAAATTAAAATAAAAAATAAAAATAGTATAACTTTTGAAAAACGTCTATCTACTGTTTTTAGTGCTCAAAATAATGTACTGGACAGTGATTTGACCCTATGGCATTTATTACTACAATTAGTACAAATCTCATTGTAAATCAAATTGTCAGTCTGACTGATAACATTTTTGCAAATGTTATATAACATACCTTAAAATACCATATCAGAATGATTTTTTTTTTTCCCCCCTAGGAAGCTGGAATCGGCAGAAGTTCGTATTCATCCCAATGTAAGCGATTCAGTTTTGCTGGACTTCTCAAGTAAGTTTTATTTTTATTTTTTTAGTGTTCTTTTGATTTTTTGGTCTCATTTTGCAAACTAGTATTAGTTATGTTAGAAGTAAATTACCTCAACAATGATTTAACTTGATTTTGTATTTTAATCTCATACTAATGAAAAAAAACACAGTTTAGGTTTTACATGCTACACACAGAAACTGCTTTAGAAACAACATTAAACAACTTATTTTAAAATCTTTACATTCTCTGTATATGCTGCTGTTTTGTCTTCGTATTTATTTAAAATATTAATCAAGCTGAGATCTCATACCTGCCTATGGATATAAACTACATGACTCAAAGTAGTAAAGGCTTTATCTACTACTGGCATGCAGTACCTCCAAGTAACTCAAAGTTACTGTGCCGCTTGAATTGTCACAGCTTCTCCTCTGGGCCCACATCCCTTTATATTATATTTATATTACATTGAAAACTCACTTGTTACATAACTTCTCAAAGTTCATTCTATCGTTGTTTATATACATTTTCATGCGTTTTCATGCATTAGCATTGATATAATTCTGCTTTTTAACTTAGCACTCAGCATTTGTCTAATCCTAGCATATACGACACAAACTTACCTTTCTCATAAGCCAATAATGTTGGTTTCCAGATTTCAATTCCCTTTCTCTAAAAAGGCAAATTCAATTAAATTCTCTTTTTTTTTTTTCTTTCAGTAAACGAGGGTACATTGCATGCACAGTTGGAACGATACCAACAACAATCTGTAACAGGTACGGAACCTGTTGAAATGACTGAAAACATCTAAAATAACTTGTGTACTTTCAGATAAAACAGTTCTTACAGACAACATTAAGGGAAACCTGTATGAACCCAAGCTATGGTCTTGTTATGTCAAGCCAGCATTTGCGTGTTTGACAGAATTAAATTGATCAAGGAATTAGTAATTCTCTACCTGTAAAATAAAATAAATAAATAATAATAATAGCAACTACCATGCTTTTATACTGTATACAGTATGTAATTTAAGATTCCCTGTTGTGCTGCAGAGATATATCATTAGTTTTATTATTATAATAATAATAATAATAATAATAATAATAATAATTAATAGTAGTAGTAGTAGTAGTAGTAGTAGTAGTAGTAGTAGTAGTAGTAGTAGTAGTAGTATTTAACAGCTCATATCTTAAAAACATTCAGTTATAGACTAATATTTATTTTCTGTTTTATGGAAACCCTTCGGGCAATTTCTTTCACTTTGATCTGCTACAATACCCCTCACCTTGATATGTTACAGCTACCGTGTTGTGGTCATGTTTCTGGTTTCCGGCTGATAAAGATCAAACACTTTGTGATATTAGCTTCACCTGAATTACACAACTGTATTCTATGATTCTCAAGGTTATGTAGAGTTCATACAAAACAAATTAATCCTTTTTGGCAACTTTCTTTGTTTTCCAGATGTTGATGTTAGATGCATCATCATGTCAACATCATGCTCAGTTTCTGTCATCTTTAAAAACCATTCTGTCAGAGGTGCCATTACCTTTACATAATGACCTGAGATGCTTTAATTTTGGTGTAACAAACACAGATCTCTAGTTAAATATTACAGATGCCAATTATTAAGCTGTAAATATTACAATCACTTTATTTTTCAAAAGTATTGGATCATTGCAGTATACTATTATCTTGTGTAAATTATGCTTTTTGTATTACCTTATTTTTCAGTGCTTACTGCTCATCAGCATATGAAGACAACATCGCTAAGTAATGTTAAGAATTGCAAACCTCCTCAGAAGTTTCGGATCAGGGCCAAGCTAAAATCTTATGAACCAAAAAGCTTGTATCAGTCTGTGAAGCGTTGCTGTCCCAAGTGCAGGATCCTGTAAGTGAGAAAATGACTGCTGATGAGCAGTGTTTATTTATGTCAAATTATGACCATCATAAAATGCTGATAAAGGTTTCCGTTCTTTCAGTAAAATGTGTGCTATGAATTACAATGTTACAGGCTGTGGAGGTGATTTGGGATGATCTAATAAGACTATCAAACTGTGCTCAAGCTGCAGGACCTCTCCTTTTGAAAGTCACTTGTCAATGCATCACTCTGTGAGCCAAAAATGTTCATGCCCTACTAATGTACTTGCAGCAGTAAGGTGGGGAATAATTACATCTACAAGCTCTGCTATAGCTTATGCAGCAGAACATGTGTTGGCAGCACTTCAGATAAGGTTTTGGGTCATTGAGTAATGTACTCTTCAATTTAGACACTGTGGTGGTTATTTTCAAAGAAGATCCGTTGGAGGATATTGTTATACAACATTATTTCGATTGATTTTTCCTGAACCACAATATTTTTCCCACCGTTTTTTGTATTTTCTAAAGCTGCAGAAAAAACGTCAGGAATCTCTCGGCCAGTTTGGTTTGTTAGTTATTGTGACTCTTTCTTTTGAAATATATATAATGATCTAAGAATCCATGCTTACTTTCCAAAGATCAACAAGTTTGCTTTCCACTTGCTTCAGAATGGGCAATAGTCTATTCGCCAGTAAAAAGAGCGACAAATCATAGGCAACTACTGTGCCCCCCTTAACTTTTTCAGCACCCTTTATTATTATTATTATTTATTTCTTAGCAGACGCCCTTATCCAGGGCGACTTACAATCGTAAGCAAAAACATTTCAAGCGTTACAATACAAGTAATACAATAAGATTGTATTACTTGTGCAAACACATCTTGTTATTATCTGTTTAAATACTTGCAATTTATAAATGTTTTCTTGTAAAAAAGGTTAAACAGTTGTGTTTTATTTACAGCAGTCATTGACAAGGACAGTCAGAAGCCCCATAGATGGTGCTCTGGTGTCATGCTGCTAGATTTTTTTCATGAGAGACATCTAGCGTGTCCAGAATGACACTGTGTATGTGTGTAAGAACACCACCGTGTATGTGTGTAAGAACACCACCGTGGATGTGTGTAAGAACACCACCGTGTATGTGTGTAAGAACACCACCGTGTATGTGTGTAAGAACACCACCGTGGATGTGTGTAAGAACACCACCGTGGATGTGTGTAAGAACACCACCGTGGATGTGTGTAAGAACACCACCGTGGATGTGTGTAAGAACACCACCGTGGATGTGTGTAAGAACACCACCGTGGATGTGTGTAAGAACACCACCGTGGATGTGTGTAAGAACACCACCGTGGATGTGTGTAAGAACACCACCGTGGATGTGTGTAAGAACACCACCGTGGATGTGTGTAAGAACACCACCGTGGATGTGTGTAAGAACACCACATGCTAAAATCAGCTCGTCACAAATGCGGCAAACTAAGGTGCTGCTTTGTTATTAAAAGAAAGTAGTCATGAGAGAGAGAGATTAATTGAAATCATTTTAATATGCATGTTTGTTTTGGGGTTTTTTTGGGGGGGGGGGGGGGGGAGTTGGGGGGGTTAGCCTATAAAGTTACTGATGCACATCCCCAGGAGAGCATATATGCTCTATCACCCACAGTCTGTGCCTGTGTGAAATGTGTATACAGTCTTCCTACATATTTTGTATATTTTTATTTAGTGAATAAGGTAAAACATTACTTTTTGGTTCTTGGTGCATCTTAATAAATAATCATTACTCGAACAAGATGTAATTTTGATAGGAGCAGCTGCTTCATGATCACACTTTTAATTAAAAATATTGCACAGATAACAACCTAAATCTTTTATGCATAGACAAATATGGCATCCTGATGTATTTGTACCCTTTTAATGTGATTAAAATACTGTAACTTTTTGTAATTGTTAATGTGGATAGCAATATTGCTTCTGGCTGCCAGAGCAATGAACGGCAATGATCATTTGTATATTGCACAGACACATTTTTATTGGTAAATGCCAGTACATTTGCCAGTACATTATTTATGTGACAATTTACATTTACTACAAACAATCTGTTAATATTACACGGTTGCATTGTACTGCAATTTCACAGCTTTCCTTAACAGTGTAGCCTACATACAAAAATAATAAGAAAGAATAATATCAAATAATGAAATATATATCTTTGCATTTGCGTTTTTTCCCTGCTGTTTTGGGACAGGTTTCGATTGTGTTTATATAACATTGCTAACACATTTGAACCCAAACCATTTTTTTGGCAGATTACACCATTTAAATGTTCATTACTTATTCATTTAAAGCACCTAAGAACCACAGAAAATGATGTATGAAATGCGATCGGCCGTCCACTTTAGAAAATAGGAGGATATTTTTTAATATGCCCTATGTACCTAAAATGTATTTTGGGGTGAGTAAAATGCAACATTACGTTGAAGTCAATAAATACTGTACATTAATTTAATGCTAACTTATATGGTATGCATTAAATACAGCTTTACATTTTAACTGTAATGTTACTTTGAACTACTGTACAAAATCTTGGTGGGTAAAACACCTGGTATACAGCTTATCTGGAGCACTGTGTGTTGGGTTATATTGGTTTTATACTGATTTAACAGGAAATCTGGTTTGTATTTGTTATACCTCCTTTGTCCTATGAATCTGATCCTCACACCACAGTGGTAATCATGAACATCATCATCAATGAGGATAACTGCCCTTCTTTCATGATTCTAAAACTATACCAATCTCAAGGTTACATTTAGATCCCAATTCATGTTTTTGGTTATGATTGACAGCTAAGGTTAACCAAGCTCTTTACTGCTTAAAATGATTTCAGGCAGGAAATCCCAGATGATGAGAGCCTTGCACATCTGTTTCAAGATGCCTCAACCAGACCTCTCAATCTAAACCTGCACAATGATTTCTGGTACAAGACTGCTGTTGGGTGTACAAAGAACAAACAACAGATTGCTTTCCACTTTCTTGTGGAGGATGATTGGGAAAAAGATGCAGAAAAAACATCGGTTATGGTAGAGAGTAAGTGTGTGTGTGTGTGTATGTATGTATGTATATATATATATATATATATATATATATATATATATATATATATATATATATATATATATTGGAGATCTTTCAGATTAAAATAAACACATTACTCTATGGCATTTGTTAACACATGCATCTCTTCTATGGATCTGTCAGAAGCCTCGCTGAATGAAATCTTTCAGCTTTCAAGAAGATTTGGAAACATCATTCCAGTTACATCGTCTGAAGAACAGCTGACTTTATTAGATCTTTCAGCTCCTTTTCTCATCCAAGGAAAGACGTGCTATTACGGGTATGGAATTCATCATGAATTATTCTCTTAGGATGTTATCATAGTGCAAGTTCAGTCAGTTCTGCATTATTTATAATTGCTCACAAATTAAAATGTCTCAAACTACTAATTGCCTTTGTGTAGTGGTTTTATCTTGCCCTCAGTGTATATTTTATACTATTAATTTTCTTTAGAGATTTCTTTGCTGTTAATTGCTTTAGTTTAAATGTTAGTGGTTAATGTCAATTCCACAATGACATTTAAATTATTTAGCAATTGTTTAGGTTTTGCAAAACTGTTCAGAACTTCTTATGTAGGTTCATTATTCAGATGTACAGTTTGCAAGCTTCAGGTAAGATTAGGAAGTTCTGCATGCTTTAGGTTTATAAACTGCCCTGTAGATCATTTCTCCATCCTGCCATATTTCTGATATTAAAGCTTTCCTAACACAGACACTTTTCAGTGACCGTGCGTGTGTATGTACTTATGGACAAAAGTTTTTTTTTTTTTGTTTTTTTTTTAATTATTATTTTTTAATGTTATTCCCTTAGGTGCAAAAACTGTTCTAATGTTACAGGTGTTGGACCTCTTCGTCAGTTTATTCAGCAAGAGTCATGGGAGGCTGCAACCATAGCACAAAGTAAGCCATGTCACCTTTTAATGAGTCCTAAAGTGGAATAAAGAATAATAATCAGCAAATTGATAGAAAATGGAATCGCTATGTTAGCGCTCATACTGACATCAGTTAACAGCATTTACTTTCAAAGGCAGGGTTCAGCAGAGATGCAATTTGGACAAAGGTTAATTTGTGAGCACACTTACATAGAACAGCTAGATTAAAGAAAGCAGGCTGTATTCAGAACCCTGTTCTTAAAGCATAAGTGCATGCATTGGAAACCTGGTCAGTGATTGGGGAGCTGTGCTGTCCAGTGACAGGAATGTTGATTAACAGTCAGCTTTTGAAGCTCTTTTTTTTTTTTTTTTTTTTATTAAATAGCCATAGTATTTCTGTGATGTTATATAGTTTCAGAAGTGAGAAGCTTTGTCAATTAAAAAATAAATTTCTGCTGCTAATACTGGTCACAGGTTAATGGTTTATGAAAGAATGTGATGTATTTCTGTACAAGTTTAAAAGCTGATACACTGGAACAAATATTATTGTCTTTAATGAACTAGGTTTAGGTATCCAGTTACTTCAGCATGTTTTCTTAGTGAAGTTGGAGTTGGATGATGGAACCGCTTCTTTGGATGCAATACTGTGGCAAGACGCTGTAAGTACAATTGCTGTTTCTTTCCCTGTTATGCACCAGAAATTTATATAAATAAGATTACGTAAGCTCCTCTGGTAAATTAGTATTATTTATTAGTACTGTAATTTAGAAGAATACATACATTAATTTAACCTAACAACTTAGTTGTAATGTCACTTATATTACTTTGGTTGACTTGTTTGGAGTCACACTTTTGAACAGTACTATATATATGCAGAGTGGCTATAAAATAACTCTGATGACAAAACAGCCATGCTAGAGAAAAGGTATTAGTCACAGAGCACTGCAATTGCATAGGTAGAGTTGTGACAGGATGTGCCTCTGCTTTTTATTCATCATTTATGTAAATTAGATCACAGTGAAGATTAACACCTTTAACCTCACAATATTATCACCAGCTCTTTTCCTCACCATCTGCTTATGGAGTGACAATATGTTGACAACAAGGTTCAAAATATATTTTTTTAATTAACAACTCTCTGATTTACTGTAGGAGAAGTTCTTCAGGAGTCTTGCTTCGGAAGCTGAAGTAAATGTGGCCCTCCAAGAAGAGCTAGAGCGGACAATGAAAACACTCTGCCCACCCGGAAAAGGCTTTGGTAAATAGTGTTTCATACACAGTCGGCACCGCTTAGAACGGGCGCGTTTGTGTTAACGTGATTCACCCACAGTAAGCGATGGACAGTATAAACTCCCACACAATAACCTGACATTCAAAATGTCCCCCAATCACCAGTACAGTAATCAAAACAAACAAGCGTGTATGTGGTTAAATCTTTATTAAGACACTCATTACACTCATAAGAGATGTGTTAAAACCTATGAATGGATTTCCTGCTAAGTACAGTAATCCGTCGCATATCCGACTGTGGTGGGACCAGAGTAAGGGCGTAAAAAGGCGGATAAATGATTCCTGTTTTAAATACCATTATACACAGCTGTAACAATTACTGTACTGTATTTATTATTGTTTTGAGATTCAGCTTTTATTAGGGAGCTCCCCTAAATGACTAGTTTAGAAAGATACTGGGTTTTAATGCTTGTGACAGAGTAGCCGTGTGGATGTGTGCATTTGCTGCTGAGTGACAGGCAGGAGATCGAGACGGAGGTTGAAGTTGATACCCCCTGCAGGCGAACAGGATTTATTTACATATTGTAGCGCTGAGCTGCAGGGTTTCCAGGATATAATGAGACAGACAACAGTTGCGGTTCAAAGCAGTAGGAAACCACTGTATTTATTATTTTTTTAGCTTTTAGTGAACAGTGGCTCTCATTCCTCTCCTCTCACTCGCAAACTCAACCTCTCTTAACTCTCTCAGTTCTCCCTTCACCAGGTCCCGCTTCTCTCTTTCAAACTGTCATCTCCACACATGCACACACACACACACACACACACACACACCCAAGTCCCTCCCCCTTCCTCACTCATTGGTCCAACACTCCCTACCTCTGACTGGTCATATCAGACCTGCTCCCACCCCCCTCAGTGCTGCACTCATACACAGGCAGTCTTTCAGCTCTAAGTCACATATGCACCAAAACACACAGAGAACACTAACAGATCTGAACAAGAATAGCAAAGTTTACAAACACATGTTGGACACAGAGTACTCCCATCCCCTTCCCCAGTCCATAATCGGGTCCATTCCCACATTGTCCCCAGCTTTTTGACGCAATGTTGTATTGTTTGCTGACTGACAGAGTTCCAAGCATGCTTTAGCAAGCGCAGACCATCTAACAGAGACATTTTATTTACACTGAAGTTTCGTGCTGATGCACATCGCTTTTCTATTTCCAGCCATGTAAGCCTTTTGTATTGCAATATATGTGAATGGCAAGGTAACAAGGTGAAAACAGCTAGGGTATGCATTAACTACAGCCTTACATTTTAACTGTAATTTTACTTTGAACTACAGTACAAAAACTTGTTACTACAATATAAACAAAACAACAATTATTCTTATTTGCAAACAATATATATGGCTGTGAAGTAAATAAACACAGAAACAACTTTTTTTTTTTAGACCAACGCTGCAGATGGAATATACTTAACAAAAGGCCAGCATGCACATCCTATATGTTTATAAATAAATTATAATATTGTATTCCTTGCTATAGCAATATAAAGCATCCAGACTCTCCAATCTCAGAATATTGTATTTATTATATAGATTTGCCTTCCAAAAATTCAGTTGAAATTGGTAGAATAGGCACCAACCCAGAATCCAACATCAAGAATCCAGTCGCTTATTAACCAGTCACAAATGCATATTGCGAGTGGATTCAACTGTAATTTATCTATCTATCTGTTTATTTATTTATTTATTTGTTTATTTGTTTATTTATTTGTTTATTTTTATTGGTAAACTGGTCACGTGTTTCTGGCAATTCCCAGGCAGGCTACAATTAGCTGTCTAGGCATTCTGTAGCTACCGCATGCAGTATATTCACAATTGACCATTGAGACACTAGAAATCAATGAGGTACAAGAAGCTTGATAACATGCAAACGCAAACTTGTGCAGCAAAAGTGCTATGCGTATTCGTTATGCATTAAATTGAAATATCATCCGTAATTCATTTTTTCAATGCGTAAGAAACACTACGCAGCTTATCTAGAGCGCTGGCTATTAGTGTAGAAAATTGCTTGCTCATTCCTTGCAAATTCAGAGGTTGTTGCATGACAGTTGCAGTTGGCATAGAATAAACAAAGACAGACATTGCTTCGACTGAAACACAGATTAAAGATGTTGAACTCGGAGTACAGTAATCATAAATCCAAATCAGTCTACCGTAGGTTTAAACCAAGTTTTTTGGTAAACGTAGAATTGCTACAGTTTACAATTGTAATCATTCTCGTACCCATGTGGCACTTATGTTGTGTGGTTTCCAATTAATTCATGCTTCTGTTTCTCACATTCTTGAAGCTTTATGTTTTATGTTTTGGTTTTCCAAGATTCATAGCCACATGACACACTTTTTAATACCAATACAATATGTCTATCCAAGGACTTGGACTGAGGCACTTTGCTTAGACAATGAAATGTGTCTCACCGTCATCACATGTGTGGGCATTGCTATGTGCTATTTGAGTTCATTGTTGCTGTTAACAAGATACATTAGTCTCCTCCCTCTGTGTGCAAGTGTTTCTGCCAGGTGTACCCACATTCACTAACAAAAGTGTTTAAAGATTTGAACCAACTCCAGGAATTGTGACACAGATAATCAAAATCATAACCATTCAGGAAAAGGACCTCAGATCAATTTTGATACAATAGAACAATGTCCTATTGAATATGAAGATGTAGCAGTAACATGTAAATCAATTGGCCCCCCTCAGCTATTTAAAACTCTTAACAATAACAAAGATTTGCAGCAAAACCAAAAAGGGCTTATGTCAGGAGCTGAAAAGACTACATGATAATCATCCTGGATTTTTCTTTTTGTTTTGGAAGCACAGCATTCAATTATTATTGAATTAAGCACAAATGGATCTAGCAAACCAGAATTAAAGGCAGTATTGAGGACTATGACAATGACATCTTCTGCTGCAAATATAACTACAGTATGGTGCATCTGCCAAAACCAATATACATCCATCAGATAGATGCCAATCTGCAATCATTTCATCATGCAGTTACATTGTAACATTGCACTGCTGACTACACTTCCATAAATGAAAGTCCAAAACATTTTCTAGGTCCTGATTTTAAAAAGCTTGGTTAAAAAAGATCCATTAATTAAATCTGTGTTCAACCTAAATTATTGCCCTCTGTTTTAGATGAACTTCCCTGGCTTGACTGTTGCATCATGACTTACTCCACTGAAGATGGTGTTTTCAATCAAATATTTGACACTGTGGTTGCAGAAGAAACAGACATTTTATTTAACTGTTGAATAAAACTGTTATAAAGAATAACTGAACATAATTTATTTTTGTATTGTATTTCCCTTTGTATTTTGTGCAGTGGTTGTCAATAAATAAATAAATAACAGGGTGGCTGATTTAATTTAATCATATAATAAACACAAACATTTGATATGTATTAAACGACAGTACACCCTCGCTATAACGAACCTGTTGGGGTCCAAGCCTTTTGTTTGTTATATCGAGGGGTTTATTATAGCGAAAGGACAATCAAAATGACTAAGTTAATGAGATGAGATTGTGAATTAAAGTAGAATTACATGTACCGGTTTGTCTCATGTATGCAGTATTCTGCCTGTATCCTATTTGTTAAAGAATTAAAACACAGTACAAAAATCCTGAATTGAAGCAAAACTTTTATTCAAAATCAATCTGACAAAATCAATCGTTTCAAAGTGCACCAAATCTTAATCCAACATGCAAGAATCCCAAACTGATATTTTATTCCAAATCAACCCGACATGAAAAGTTCATCAGATCCTCAAATTGTATTTTTTTTTTTGTTGCTGAACAAGCTAAAAAAACAACGTATAGCCCTTATACAATATGTATTTTTACATAAATAACATCCTTATTTACTCAATTACACACACTAACTAAAATAAAAAATAAAGTATAAAGGATTTTCTGTGCAGGCTGATCAAGCACACATGATCTACAGAAGAAACAAGTTTACAGGGTGATTTCTACAGTTTCATTTCTACACAGACATCTTCAAAGCAGAAAATATGCATACCACCTCGGCCCTTGGAAATGATTACCTGTGTCCAACTGTTACTAGAGTACTATGGATGTCATTCTTTACTGAATTGAACAGCTTTTTTGCACCAAACTGTTAAGTATCAGCCTGGTTTGAAAAACAAAAAAGCATAGCTGGTTTTTCAATTTGGTGTTTTTCAAAAGGGAGACGCAGCTACATCATTGATATTGAATTTAATAAATAATATTGACACACTTGTTCCCTTTGGTAGGGTTTTAAATTATCACTAATGATCTTAAATTTTAAAGTATTACTGCTACTGTACATCTCAAAGGGATATCAATATTGTCTAATAAAACTGAAGTATACTTCGTATAAAAATGAATACCTGTACTTCTAATTAAGGCCAGAAATTGAGCATTATTTTGCCAACAGTATTTGTACAGAGAGAGAGAGAGAGAGAGAGAGAGAGAGAGAGAGAGAGAGAGAGAGAGAGAGAGAGAGAGAGAGAGAGAGAGAGAGAGAGAGAGAGAGAGAGAGATAAGTAATGGATATAAAAAACAAAGGACAGTGTAAAAGTAGCATCTAACACCTACAGTAGATATAGTATTGTAGGCAATTGGGAGTAGCTGTTACTGTTTATAAAAAAGAAACATGAGCAACGGGTCAATTGCCAAGTTATGTTGTCTTACTTGAGCGAGTATGACGTGCTACAGATTACAACATTTTTGGTAGACATACAATGAGTGGCATAATACATGCAGTAACTTATTCATTTTTATTGGCCTTAAGTTTCTTTTTTTAATAATCCATTTTCAAACTGCAATTTCCTGTAAATGGTGAATAAAGTGTTTCTTGATCCAGGAGCAATCAATCACCAGTGTTGCCTTGTCATTCAAGATGACAGGTTCACAGCTCTGCCCACAATCTAGCACCTCCGTGGTATACTTTTTTAGGCAACTGGTAGCTTATGATTGATAAATGTGGCTGCAGGAGATTTATTATTATTCAGCTACTCAGTCACTTTGATCATAAAACATTCTGTGTTTAATGGTTTTACTGTCATCTGATGTTGCCTGTGCCACAGCTGAAGGCTTTGTATATTTATGTCTCTCTTTCCTTCAGTATACTTGGAGCTTTAACATGCAATACAAAGGAGATTATATATATATATATATATATATATATATATATATATATATATACACACACACACTGTATATATATATATATATATATATATATATATATATATATAGTAATAATGTACCTTTAAATTATTGTTCAAGTGAGATTTGAGCCCATTATCTTAGTTTAAACAAAGGCAATCTGATTTTAGTTTGCATATACAAACAGCGAAGTGAACAAGTTTATCATAAACACCCACCACCTACAATTTTCAGAACATTTATGAACATTCTGAAAAAACAAACTACATGAACTGTAAATTCTGGTCATTTTGGATACACTGAAGTTCTTTATTTCTATTCTGCTTGTATTTACCAGAGGGCGCTCAAGAGCTGCTGTAGATACATTTACTGAGTTCCCTGGTGTTACATTATTTCAAACAAATACTTATTTCAGTTAATTTTCCATGATTTCCACAAATTACAGGTGCTAACATTTAATGCATTTATTTAAGAGAGCCAAAGTAGTTTACAGCATTCTGTTAATTAAAATCAGTCCCATTGGAAGGCTGACTGAAACGATTTCCATCTAACTTACCGTATTTCCACCTTAAAGCTTAGGTCCCCCACGGCTTGTTCTGTCACTGTCACTATTATACAGTTCCTGCTCTTTTAATTTGTTAGCCAAAATGCAACCATATGTCAGTGCTTTAATGTGTACAATCATTTACTTAAACTAGTCATTTCCTCAGAACGAGATGGGAACTCTCTCTTTAGTACAACACTGCATAAAGGTTAGTGAAGAATCCTGGATGCGTGACTGAAACTTAATGAAAAAAAGATGATGCCACAAGCCAAGCAAATCTACTCCCTCTGGGCAACATACCTTTTGCATTAACAGGATAAAAATATAAAATATTTAGCTGTGTATTTTCATCTTGGCTCTTGACAAATATATAAGTGAATTGAATTGTATTGCCAAATGGGACCTGTCGTGTGAATCTGTTTAAGCCTCTCCATAAACCTTTCTTAATGTAATCGACTTCAAAGTACAGTGCCAAACACCATCCCTTTCTCTCTGTTCATTTACCCTTTGATTCAGACACATTCCTTATCCTTTCCTCTGTAAATTCATTTTCAACAGTCACATTATTACTGCAGTGAATCCCCACTGCAATTTTTTTTAACTCATATTAAGTGATGCTCAGAACAACCTACTTGAAATCCAATACAAACAGTTATTTATATGACTGGTCTTGCTTTTAGGAGGCATTATCTTCCCCCTTGCACGACACTTCCCTATACTATATATATATATATATATATATATATATATATATATATACAGTACTGTGCAAAAGTTTTAGGCAGGTGTGAAAAAATGCTGTAAAGTAAGAATGCTTTAAAAAATAGACATGTTAATAGATTATATTTATCAATTAACTAAATGCAAAGTGAGTGAACAGAAGAAAAATCTAAATCAAATCCATATTTGGTGTGACCACCCTTTGCCTTCAAAGCAGCATCAATTCTTCCAGGTACACTTGCACAAAGTCAGGGATTTTGTAGGCATATAGTCAGGTGTATGATTAAACAATTATACCAAACAGGTGCTAATGATCATCAATTCAATATGTAGGTTGAAACACAATCATTAACTGAAACAGAAACAGCTGTGTAGGAGGAATAAAACTGGGTGAGGAACAGCCAAACTCAGCTAACAAGGTGAGGTTGCTGAAGACAGTTTACTGTCAAAAGTTATACACCATGGCAAGACTGAGCACAGCAACAAGACACAAGGTAGTTATACTGCATCAGCAAGGTCTCTCCCAGGCAGAAATGTCAAGGCAGACAGGGGTTTCCAGATGTGCTGTCCAAGCTCTTTTGAAGAAGCACAAAGAAACGGGCAACGTTGAGGACCGTAGACGCAGTGGTCGGCCAAGGAAACTTACTGCAGCAGATGAAAGACACATCCTGCTTACTTCCCTTCGCAATCGGAAGATGTCCAGCAGTGCCATCAGCTCAGAATTGGCAGAAAACAGTGGGACCCTGGTACACCCATCTACTGTCCGGAGAAGTCTGGTGAGAAGTGGCCTTCATGGAAGACTTGCAGCCAAAAAGCCATACCTCCGACGTGGAAACAAGGCCAAGCGACTCAACTATGCACGAAAACACAGGAACTGGGGTGCAGAAAAATGGCAGCAGGTGTTCTGGACTGATGAGTCAAAATTTGAAATATTTGGCTGTAGCAGAAGGCAGTTTGTTCGCCGAAGGGCTGGAAAGCGGTACACGAATGAGTGTCTGCAGGCAACAGTGAAGCATGGTGGAGGTTCCTTGCAAGTTTGGGGCTGCATTTCTGCAAATGGAGTTGGGGATTTGGTCAAAATTAATGGTCTCAATGCTGAGAAGTACAGGCAGATTCTTACCCATCATGCAGTACCATCAGGGAGGCATCTGATTGGCCCCGAATTTATTCTGCAGCATGACAACAACCCCAAACATACAGCGAAAGTCATTAAGAACTATCTTCAGCGTAAAGAAGAACAAGGAGTCCTGGAAGTGATGGTATGGCCCCCACAGAGCCCTGATCTCAACATCATCGAGTCTGTCTGGGATTACATGAAGAGAGAGAAGCAACTGAGGCTGCCTAAATCCACAGAAGAACTGTGGTTAGTTCTCCAAGATGTTTGGGCCAACCTACCTGCCGAGTTCCTTCAAAAACTGTGTGCAAGTGTACCTAGAAGAATTGATGCTGTTTTGAAGGCAAAGGGTGGTCACACCAAATATTGATTTGATGTAGATTTTTCCTCTGTTCACTCACTTTACATTTTGTTAATTGATAAATATAAACTATTAACATGTCTATTTTTGAAAGCATTCTTACTTTACAGCATTTTTTCACACCTGCCTAAAACTTTTGCACAGTACTGTATATATATATATATATATATATATATATATATATATATATATGTATATATATAAAATCGTCCTCGTAAGCCTTTTTCAGTCCACTGCTGGATGAAGGCCTCCCCAAGATTCTTCCAAGTGTCACCTTCTTGGTCGCTTGGTTCAGTGGTGGTCTGTTCTTGCTACATGTCCGGCCCATTGCCATTTCAGTTTTTTCGCTCTTCTAATAACATTGCATACTTTTGTTTGCGCTCTTATCCATTCCTTCCTTTTCCTGTCTCTTGTTATTCCCAGCATGCATCTTTCCATACTCCATTGAGTCGTTTGTAATTTTTGAGTCATTTTTGCATTGAGGGTCCAGGTTTTGCATCTGTATGCTAGCACTGGCAGTATGCATTGGTCCAAAACTTTCCTCATATATATATATATATATATATATATATATAGTTTTAGCTCAAAGAGCCAACTTCCCAACGTTTCGGTATGTTTAACACACCTTTGTCAAGGGAAAAACAAACATTGGAGGTATTTATAGGCTTTTTGGCCATGGTAACCACACATTTATTTGTGTGTATATATATATATTGTAATAGAATTGCCACTCACACGGTTCGTTGCCCCTTTAAAAATAGACCCAACACACTGGAATGGATTTTTTAAGCGCTGGTGCGCTATTTTTAATACACCAAAACAAAATACAAACACAAAATAAACACCTAGCTCTTTACGAGCACTAACTAAACAAACAGGTACACCCTGACTACCACGGGACAGCTAAGCTGTTTCCCCGTCCTTACACCAAAACACCGGTTAAATACCACACTTACTTTTTATTTACTTTGGCTACTCTGAGACAGAGCACCTCTTCTGTCTCCTTCTCCTTAGCAGCCATGAGCAGACTAGCTGCCTCTCTTAAATACCCTGCACCTGGTTTTAATTTAACAATAGCTACCAGGTGCAGGGAATAATTAATACTAAAACAATTAACAAATTCAATTAAACAATAAAGCAACACAATTAAATTACACAAATGTGCATTCCGCACATGTTTTTTCTTCAGGGAGGCTTTAACCCCCTCCCTGCTGTCTTACAATATATATATATATATATATATTACATGTTTAAAAATGCCACTGCTACTCTGCTTTGTCACTGCAAATGCCAAAATGTCTATTTCCCTTCCATCACTTTTCTGCATTGTTAAGCTCTGGACTTAATGATGACAGTCCATTATTAATGCAGTCCTCAGAATAGATCATTTGATTTGTATACAAGTAATTGCTATAATCTGAACCCCAGAATTCTTGTTTGCAGCTCTGGAGGAATTGCAAATATTCCTGGAGTGGAAGTGATGCTTCATTTGTATGTTCAGTTTGAGAATGTATTTGCAAATCATTAAGATATCTACTGCAGTAACTCCCTGCACTAACCCAGTCTGAAAGCAGATCATAATTAGGTTTCCAGAGTGAACAATTTCATCAAGGGCAGATAAAACATGCAGGAAAATAAGCTGATCCCTCGAGCCAGCATTACACTTCAGCCATTAACACCAGACAGAAGGATATCTACATCATCATATGGAAGGAAACGTAAATGGATGGAGACACATATGGATCACATTAGTTTACTGTAAAGCTACGTCTTAGTTGGTGCTTATCTTGGCGAGAGCCGAGTTCAAATCAGCATGAAGTTTTAACATCTACTCTCGTGTAATGGAAATCATTTTTAGCCTCTTTAAACTAATCTGTGGTCTGGCCACTTCATGCTGTTAAAAACAGAGTTCAGAAGGGTTTGAATCCTGCCTCTACTTACAGATTCAAATGATTTCCATATGTAGTCATGACTCCATATTTCTACATTAAAGCTTGGGTCCCCCACTGCTTGTTTTTTTACTGTCACTATTATACAGTTCCTGTTCTTTGTTAGCCAACATGCAACCATATGTCAGTTCTTTACAATGTATAATCATTTATTTAGTCATTTACTCAAAACGAGATGTTCTTAATACACTTACGATAATGCTGTAGTGTATACTGTACATTAGACTGTATGTTTAACAAAAAGTATCCATGTTTTTTCACTTGTGTGCACAGGTTATAAAAAAAACCTCAGTAATGCTACTCTTTTATGAAAATGTGTCATTTGCCACTTTGTTTATTGTGAAAAAACTGCAATGGCAGGGATAACAAAAAATAAAAAAGCAATGTCTACTTTTGTACTGCTTCTGCCTGAAATAGACACATGAAACAGTGTACAATTAAGTTTTGACATCCTCTGCTTTTATAGTTAATTCAGTGGAGCAAAATAAAGCCTTCACAACCTATTCTGGAATATTACACGTTTACATATAGTTTTAGGATAAATAGTATTGGAAATCATTTTAATTTCTCTAGATTTAGCTGGGAATTGTGCAGCATGTGATTGGAACATGAACGTGAAAGTAATTTTTGTAGTCATTTAATTTAAATATGTTAGAAATGTACTTTAGCTTAGGTATTGTATTAAGTTATATGATTGATTAACCTATTACGTTTGACCTGGTGTCAGAGCATTTTTTTTGAAGCTTGCAAAACACCAGATTTTTATAGAAAGGCTTGGGAAGTTGAGAGGGGTTGCTGTATGTTTGGCTTTATTATAGAAATACATGAAAAACTTAAGTGCATATTTCTATATTTTCTTTACTTTTCATGGTAAACTAAGTATTTTTAGGAAAAAATAGCAATGCGGCCACCAGTAAGGGTTCAGGCACAGGAAATTAGCAGAAGTCAAGCCTGTCAAAGGTCTTGTATTTGGCTTAAAAAAACCTGTTTGGCAACAGTAAGAAATGCACCTGCAGCACGCCTCTCAAAGACGGCACAGTGGATATGCACTCAAGTTTATTTTCCCCTCTGTTTACTGTCATGCCATGTATTTAAATTAGAAACTTTTCATTTACTTTTAAACACATTGGAGCTAGAACATGCATATTTAGACACTGTGCTACACTTTTAATCAGGCGCTTAGTAAGATGCTTATACAGCATAACTACAGCGATCACTAATTGACGTGATTTCATTAGTTAACTTGAATGCTTGCTGCAGCAGTCATTTTCAGAACATTTTCTAGTTTTAATAAAATTAAAATGAATAACATGCTGTTTTAATAGCATTACAGTGGGATTTGTATAATTATTTGTTTGCAAGATTTTGTTTGAATATTGTCAGAAAAATATCAGGAAAAAAATATATTTGCTTTCTGTTTTTATTATTAAATGCGATCAGACATTGTATCATTGTAAGTAGTTATTTCTGACATGTATTAGTTGATTGGTGCAAGTGTAGTTTTGCAAAGTTCTGTTACTGTAAAGTATGATTTGATAGTAGATTTTCATGACCATTTAAAAAGCCCCCCACCAGTACTTACATCTTGAGCGCCCTGTGGCCCCCAAAGGTTTGGACATTGCCTTATATGGCCCGCCAGAGAATGTAATTGAATACCCCTGGTGTATTGCAATGAAATACAAGTCATTAACATTAGTAATAACTGTGAACTGTTATGCAGAAGGCAAAGTGATTGAATTGCTCTAGATGTCTAAGTTACTTCCACTTTTACCACATACAGTACAAGTATGAGAAGGTATTAACAGTGTTTATGCATGTTTGCATTATACCCCTGTAGAAGTCATTCCTGTAGGATTGACACATCCATTCAGCCAACTCTTGTATCTTTGGAATATATGTTCAAAAGTGAAACGGCCTCTGTGCTCTCGGCTTATCCCTTGATGTGCTGCTATCCCTTTTACAAGTACACTGCACAGTCTGTCACAGGTATGTATCACTGATTCTCTTTTTCTTATTGTAAATGGTGTTCTGTTTATAAAATAAGTCACTAAGTTGTTTCAATACAATCTGGAAACCCTGTTTTTATACATTTATTTATTTAATCCCATGATAGGTGCTGGTTTAACAACACTGGAGATTGGTGTCCCATTTATAATTCAGAACTGAAATAGCTCAAGCTTTGGTATTTGTCTCAAGTCTGCCCTTGTGTACAACACCTCTTAAGTGGTGAGAGAGCATTTTCAATCCCATCCATGCTTACCCAATCTGTGGCCTCTTTTTTAAGGCTATAGCTGCCTCTACCAAGGGTGTCAAAATGTGTATGGTGGTTTAGTAAGTGTAGATAAATCCACTGAGGGAGAGGTTGAGACCACAGAACCGATTTACCTGCAATCGGACCCTGGTGAAAGGGCAACGCATTCAAAGGGAGACTGTCATATCTGTTATGTTATTTATGTTATTTTTTTTTTTTAACATAATAGTTTGTTAGTATCTTTCCAATTGTATATGTTGGTATTAATAATACTTATTGTATTTGGTACTAACATTTCATTATTAATATTAATTTCATTGATAATTACAATGTGGCATGTCAATGGAAATTGAATGTCCTATTTGTGAATTCATGAAAGAATGGTTCTAGTAAAACAGTCATTGGCATATATATATATATATATATATATATATATATATATATATATATATATATATATATATATATATATATATATAATTAGTTTTTGAGTTATTAAAATTTATCTGACTCGAAGTTTTCTCCGTTCTACAAGAACAAAACAACATGCTGCTGAACACATCCTTGGTGGCCGCAGTTAAGACCATTTTATATTGAAAACTACAGTATGATGCCCAAGTTTATAGCGTAATTACTAAATTTAACGTGAACATTTCTAAAAATGTATTTACTGTGGGTTAGGGGTGTAAAAAAAACAAAAAAAAAAACAAGCCAACTGTTTAGACTGAAGGGCTGATCCTGACCGATTTGCTGTGACAGATCCGGGTTAGCCGCCAGGGGAACCCATTTCTTAACAACATCTCATCGAGATACACACAGATCGCAGCCGCAGAGGGAGCAGGAAGCATCTTTGAGCACGTCCCCGTTTAATAAATATATATTCTGTCTCTGTTCTTTCACAACCGGTCTGTAGCCACAAACTCTCATCGCCGCACGTTCTGTGTAATCCAAGCGAGTTCAAAATGCGATTATCTAATTACTGGACAAACTGTTTAATCTAACAAAAAGGAACTTCACAAGGTAAAGAAACAAGATGTTTTATTTATTTATTTTTTCCTAGGAACTTCTGGAAATGACAACTACGATTTAATTACAGAGTTCAGGAAATGTGCGCGTTAGGGACAGTTGTATTTTGTTTATGAATGTTACAGTACAGTAGGCTACACATCTGCACAACATTCTGTTTGCTAATGGTCAAGATTAGAAACTGCAGTAATGCACCTATAGGCTTCTCTAAAGCGTGCCTTTAATGGGAGGGCGGTCTTGGATTACTATTTGTACAAACCTTCAACTTCAGACACATCTCAAACGCAGCTGTAATCATGCAGTCACTACTGTTAAGCCGTCTTCTTTTTCTAGTGTGGAGTCTTGATGCTTTAACATATCGACATGATGAGAAATTAAGAACGATCAATAGGGGCAATGGTCAGACTCACCTTTCTGCAAGGGATGTTGTAAATTGTTCTAATTCAGAATTGCATAGGAAATGGCTGATAATATATGGGAAAATAGCGAAGGACAGGTGCCATTTCAAAAGGCATTCTACAGGTGGTTCTTTAGAGGTAATAAAAAAATGGTTGAGAATAAATAATGCCTCATCGTTTGAAAGGGCTTTGCAAATCAAATCCAAAGGTTTGACGAACAGCCGAGGAAATGTACATTATGACTCCGCAGCGAACATCATCAGAACCTTCCCGGATCAATCGCCTGCAAAACTCCACAGGGGACTTAAGTACCATCGCAACGGCAAGTTAAATTCCAACCTGGCTGCCATGGAAACACAAAGGGGATACAATTACTCGGAGCTTCAATTTGATTCAAAGGGGCGTGAATTAGTTTCGCAAGCAGCGAGGAATCAAAGACGAAAAAGGGGTGCCGCCAACACAGAAAATAACAAGAAAAAAGGAAAAGGCAGAAACAAAAAGCCAACGAATAATGGCCACGCATCTACTCATTTAAATGGTTCTACTGAGGTAACCCCTACATGGGAAAATCCCAAACCCCTACCACTTAACGACTCCTCCGATTATTCAAATGACTATACCAGAAATGATGGACTCTACACACTACCAGAGGACCTGTCTGTAACCCCTACAATGCCTTTTAATACACGGGGAAGAAAAAATGAGCTGAAAAACCCGTTTTACCCCTTAACAGACGTAACTTATGGAGCATATGCAATCATGTGTTTGTCTGTGATTATATTTATTGTTGGTATAATGGGGAACATTGCAGTTATGTGCATAGTTTGTCACAACTACTACATGAGGAGTATTTCTAATTCGCTTTTAGCCAACCTGGCGTTTTGGGATTTTTTGAACATCTTTTTTTGCTTGCCCCTTGTGATATTCCATGAACTTACAAAAAAGTGGCTATTGGGAGAGTTCTCATGCAGAATCATACCATACATTGAGGTAATATTTCAACTATACATTTTTAATTGTTTTAATTTGTTATCTATAGTTTTATTAAAGTCAGAAAACATATCCACCTGTCTCACATTCTGTGAGGAAGATGATGTGATCATGGAAATTAAAAAAAGCAGAATTAAGTCAGAGAGGGATGATGATTCACACACAACAGAAGATCTATTAAACCAAAGAAAACATGATAAACACTTATCAGTGTTTATTTTCTATTGTAAAGTGATTTAAAATGTAGAGTACATTTGTTTTGCTATTCCGTTAGCTAAGCTTATATTACACTAAAGTAACACGTACCCATACCTAGTACATACCAAACGGTAATACGTTTGGACATCTTTTGCAGCGCTTCCAGATGTTGAAAGTTGTGTTACTTGTGCCAGGAAACATTCGTGTTCTAAAGCCTTCATCTACATAATAACTACGTGTACAATAACGTTCCTGTGTGGATTGAGTAGCCTCGCTACTGCCAGGATCTATTACATCAGTAGGCCTTCATACCAGGAGATGGATGTAATACCTCAGTGCATAGCAGTCTATAAAATCCATTCCAGGTTTTACTGTGCAAGGCTTACACTGTTATAAAATCCATTCCAGGTTTTACTGTGCAAGGCTTACACTGTTATAAAATCCATTCCAGGTTTTACTGTGCAAGGCTTACACTGTTATAAAACCGGGATTGCTTTCCATCCCTTTACAACCACATCCTTTGCTTTGTTGCCAGATCCAGGTCTGGATTAAAAGATATGAAGGACTAAATCACGTATATTTACATTTATACTAAGAAGTAAATATTAAAGGCACATATCAGACTATTATTATTATATATTTCAAAGCACACAAATAAAGACAGATCTCGTTTATTAAAATGAAGTACTCTAGTATTAAAACAAGAATAAAATGACTTCTAAACACATCAAATTGTAATCTCTATTAACATTCCAGTCATGTCAATATGTTCTTGAATACTTTTGCACAGTTTACATTATTAACAAAGTAAATATTTTCTTTATGACAAACTATTAAAATCATATAATAAATATGCAGCCTTAGTAGATTTTAAATATTGTACACAATGCTCATGTTTCAGTAAAAATGTATGTTTACACAATTATGATTATTTTAAAAAATAAGCGAGAACCTGGTTTATATATTCCTGCACATGTATATCAGCATACTGTAGTTCATTAATGTTTTTTTTAAAGATGTTTAGACAGTTATTTTAAAATAGTGATTGTTTCAAAGTATTTAGTTACAGACAACAACGTTCACAAAAAATACATTAGTGAATAACGATTACAGAAGGGTGTGTAGATTACCCCGTTATAAGTTTTAATAGCTTGAGCAGATAGAGTAAAGTAAAGTAGTACAAATCTAAACTAAAATCAGGTGCCAAAGCAAATCACTAAGTTTGTGTTGTAATGCACACACCTGCTAATGAACAAGTCAATAAATAAATTAAGATACAATGCATTTTCTGTGCTGATTACCACCTAATTGGTACCATATTTGTAAGTGCATTATTGTCACTCACAAAATGTTTTTATTATTATTATTATTATTATTATTATTATTATTATTATTATTATTATTATTATTGGCACAGGTGAGCTGTTCGTTATCTGTAGGTGTGTTACACTTGAACTGAATCCACAAGATAGTACATGTTCACATTCCAGTAAAATCACTAGGAAATTGTCCCTGGGGCTTTATTTATTTACCAGTAGTGTGCGTTTTAAAAGTAAAATTAATTATTGAGAATATAGTAAGATCCTAGTGAAAAACGATTGCTACATTCAGCTTCAATACAAAGACCCAGCCCATCCCACTGCTGTCTGTTCGTCTGAAAAAATATGCAGTTTGTCCAATGCTGCTCCGCAAGGTTTTTAATTTTTCACCCGCTGGTGCCGCCCACGATCTTTCACTTTGATTTTGCAATTGTGAATCTCAGTGAGACTGGATAAACTTCCATCTGACAGTCTGGGTTGAGGTCTAGTTCTCCACTATAATTGGCTTTTTCCAAATGTTGAAATGACATATTATTAGAAGCTGGAGAAAGCACAGTGCCTCAATAATAGTGAAGAAACACAAAACACAAGAAACATGCGGTCATTAAATATAATATATCGGAATAGTTCAATTCTGACAGTGTATTGTAGCCTGCGTATAAAACAATAATTCATTCAGAGGCAGAAAAACTTCAAATTAATTAAAAACTGCTGTAATAGATTGTAGTTGTTGGTAAGCACATTGATGAATGTAACTTGGCACTTACAAGGGAAAGCACAATTGATAAAAAAAAAAAAAAATGATAAAGAATGTCACATAAAGTTATATGGGTTGGGTAACAGCCAAAAAGGCAAACCATGTGCTATGATTTAAAGTGAGTTAATTATTTTGCTGCATTTCAACTTTTTGTGTACTTATACTTTGTATTTTTTTTTTAGCCTTCGGAGCAGAGTATACTGTTTACTACCACTTTCTGTGATTTTTTTCTTTTCCATCTAGTCAAAAGATATTTATGCATAACTACCAGGGTACTTAACTTTGTTGTATAATGTATTAGGTGTAATGGTGAACACTAGTCTAGTGGCAGATGCCGTTTAGTCATTTTGTCTGTTGACTCTTTTCCATGCTCATCTCGTTCTTCACCATCAGTTAGTACCAGTAATATTCTGAGACTTTTCCTCATTCCTTAAAGGAGCATGACCCTGAGGTTCATGATTGTATAGTTGCAGTTGTGGCTGGCATACTAAACCATGGTACTGTAGGTCTGTCCAGCCTCTCAAGAAAACATTAACAGCAAGTTACCTGGTGTGTAGCAATACTTTATGGGCCATTCAAGGCATTACACTTGCAGTAGTGAACTATAAATGCTGCTCTGTTGCTAATTTGAAACATCTGTGGCCTGTAGTACAAGACTGAACTAGTAAATTCAAGTGCAGCAATGTGTAATTTGTGCAACAGCTAAAGATGGTCTGCAGTCAGACATATATTTTCTATTACAATGTTTTTACACTGTGTTCACTAATGCAATTCATTCATTGGAGTTTAGCTGCTCAGGTTGGAAATCAGATGAGCTAGCGATTGATAAGTGTAAATGACAAAGCTCCGAAGTTGTAATGGATAATGTATCCTATTAAAACTTAATGAAACAGTTGTGATTTGTAGGAAAGAGTACTGTAAATTAGAACCACTGTGAAGCAGAGATCTTGGTTAAGCTTATTTATTAATATATGTATAGATTTGTCTGTGTAAGAAACTGTATTTACTGTTTTCTTGTTTTTTTACAGGTGGCCTCGCTTGGAGTTACTACTTTCACATTGTGTGCTCTCTGCATTGACCGATTCCGTGCTGCAGCAAACGTGCAGATGTACTACGAGATGATTGAGAACTGCACTTCCACCACAGCCAAGCTAGCTGTTATCTGGATTGGGGCACTGCTGCTGGCCCTTCCTGAGGTGCTTCTTCGTCAGCTCGTCACAGAAGATCCTGTAGCCACCGGTACTGCAGCCTCCGGCTCTGCGGTGACTAGTTTCTCTGCCGCTGGGTCTGCCGCAGAGCGGTGTGTGGTTAAAATCTCCCCAGAGCTTCCTGACACAATTTATGTTCTTGCGCTGACGTATGACGGTGCCAGGCTGTGGTGGTACTTTGGGTGCTATTTTTGTTTACCAACGCTCTTCACTATTGGCAGCTCTCTTATAACAGCAAGCAAAATCCGAAAAGCAGAGAAAGCCTGTGTTAGAGGAAACAAGAAACAAATTCAGCTGGAAAGTCAGATGAACTGCACAGTGGTGGCCTTAACCATCTTGTATGGCTTTTGTATCATTCCTGAAAATATATGCAACATTGTCACGGTCTACATGTCCACAGGGGTCCCTAAGCAGACTACAGACCTTCTTCAACTCATTAGCCAGTTTCTTTTGTTCTTCAAGTCAGGCGTGACCCCAGTACTTCTCTTCTGCCTTTGCAAGCCTTTCAGCAGGGCTTTTGTGGACTGTTGCTGCTGCTGTTGTGAAGAATGTGTCCAAAAGTCTTCAACTGTGACGAGTGATGACAATGACAATGAATACACTACAGAACTTGAACTGTCTCCTTTCAGCACAATACGGCGCGAGACGTCTGTTTACACCCCTGTCGGTACTCATTGCTGAACTGCACACGCAGTTCCTTTACTGAAACACTGAAACAATAACACCTACCTGTATACACTGGGAAATGCATAGAATTCATAAACAATCTTTTTAATACAACAGTTTACTAATGATTTGTTTTTATAATAACCTTCTTTAAGTTATGTTTCAAGTGGAAACAAAACACGTTTTTAGAAATGTAATAATCTTGAAACATTAGTGCTTTGAAAATATTTCTACGTTTGTATAGTACAATACTGTACATGATCATTTACCAACAATTTTCTTTTGTTACTTTTTTTATTTGTTGCATGTGCAAACAAAGTTTGCTCTGTATATTTAAAACATTGTGTTGAAAGTAATATCGAAAATGGCTGGTCGTAATGTAACTGATATGTTTTTCGATAATGGCGATTATTGTGAATCAGTGATGAAGTATTTGTAGATGCCCTGATATGTGAGTTTTTATCAGTCACTTTGAACCAGTGAATTTAATCCACTATTTTAGCAGTTAAATTGTAAAATTATGCTTAAATATCACAACTGAGTCAATACAATAAGTGTTTGCTTGCTAAAATGTGTTTTCTGGAGAACAAAAATAAGGAAAGTTTAATCTGCTGGGTCAATTTTTTATTTAATTTTGTTCGGAGTAAATAAGTAAGTATGTAGGTAGTAAGCAGTAATGACAGCCTGGGATCGATAAATCAGTTTTTAGTGTGGAAAACCAATGTAATTTTTGGTATTACTGTATTTATAACATTAATAAATTAAAATCTAGAACACAAAAAATAATAAAATCCTTAGGCTTCAACCTACTGTATTTTACTGTGTCAATAACTTTAGCCTCTCACCTATTCAAACTGATGGAAGATATACAGTATTCAATTTGTTAAAATGTCTGGAAACATAAAATGCAGAGGGCTAGATTTACTAATATTTTTATTCTGAAAGATTAAAAAAAAAACAAAAAAAACTAATTAAAATGTACTTTAGAAGCCCCTAGATTAAATATTTGAGCTGTTTATTTTGGGTAACTTTATTGGGTGTGCTGTTCGGTTTTGAAAAAAAACATGCTAATTATTAGGCCTATGTGCAGTAAAAAGGTTTGAGAATGTAGCCCAGCATTTGCACTTTCCAGAGGTGAATTTAACGGTTCTCAGAGAAATATAGATGCAGACAGAAAAAATATATATTAACTGGGAACCAGAGTTGAAACATATGATTAGGTTTTACTGCAAAGCTAGCTTGTTGAAAAGAAAATAACCAAACCAGGAAAGAAAGGGCACTAAACAAGTATGGCTGCCGACTGCCAATAGTCATTAACATTTAATAGGCCTGACCTTTGAAACTCCTTTCCTTATGCCTCAAAACGTAACCAGTGTCGGGGGTAGAATAACTGATGTAGCCTGGAACACATTAATGTTATGATTCTGCCATAACATTGTAGGATAAAATGACTTAATCTAATTTACACAAAGTGGGAAATTATTATGAACTGTCTCCATAATTATTCGTGTAACAAATTTTGTGACAAAACATGTTTAACAGCACAAAAACTACTGACTGTTTAGAGAACATTATAGCAGTCGTGGAGAGGATGCATCTGACTGTTTCAGGTTACTAAGCAACCAGACATCAATTTCCCTTCCTAATCAGGAGATCAACTGCAGACAAATGTCTGGAACAAATATAATAAAGACGAGGAGGTAAATACTAGTACATTGACTTTGACAGCATAACAATAACTACCAGTACTTCTGCGTATGTGAGAGTTACTTTACGTTTGCTATTGTAGCATATATCATTGACCAAGTATTTGTGCAACCTGGACCCTAGTGAATATGTATTAACTAGCTAAATTACACTGCCAGCTTTATTATCCCCTGGGGATTCAATTCCTGCTGACAGGGATGTAGTGGAGGCGATCGTTCATATACGTACGTGTGTCACACTATGTTTTACCATATATCTGGAAAACTGCATACCCAATTGTCATGACACTTGTTATTAACGCTATTTAGCCGGGGGTGTCTGTGGAGGGTGATGTATGTTACTGACATACTTGTTTTAAATGTAATTAGCTCCTTTTTTTAACCCAGCATGATCATTTAGAAATGTGCTTAATTAATAAACCTACTGTATATGGATTGCTTTTCATAGATTCAATTCAAGATATTCTGTATGATCAATAATGAAAAAGTCTTGTTTGGTTGTCCTTGGAAACACTGTAATCAGCCTTGCTCCCTCCCTCTAGTAACACTGACCAACCTTATTAGATATCACACAGCCTATATTTTTTGTAGTCCACTGTAAACCAACCCACCTCCACATTTTTCAATAGATCTTCCCCTTCTCTTCAGTATTGTCTGTAATGGAGCACAGGATTTTTATGGTAGAAACATTTCCTGTGATGGAATACATAGAGACATCATTAAAGAACCAACAACCTGCCTCAAAAGTCACTGTCATTTTTGCATACACCATTCTGCTACAGTATAACACACATATTATTATTATTATTATTTATTTCTTAGCAGATGCCCTTATCCAGGGCGACTTACAATTTTTACAAGATATCACATTATTTTACATACAATTACATTATTTTTTACACATTATTTTTACATACAATTCCCCATTTATACAGTTGGGTTTTTACTGGAGCAATCTAGGTAAATTACCTTGCTCAAGGGTACAGCAGCAGTGTCCCCCATCTGGGATTGAACACACAACCCTCCGGTCAAGAGTCCAATCTGTTTATCAAACACTGTATCCTCCTACATACAGTTACAGCTGTTCTTTTACTTACAGAACTGTTGTTTTTATGTGAGGTGGTGATTAGTTATTTGGTATATGCACAGGGGAGAGGACTTAACATAAACCAGCCTACTTGTGATCGATCCTCTTTATGCACCTTTCTGATAATCTTGAACATGTTGCCAAACAACAACAAACCTCATTTATCAGTAGCCTGATACATATTATTGTGTTAATACATATCAAGTATGAAAACAAAATACATTTTTTGTTCTGAAGTAAATGATAAAAAGTTATAAGATTTTAGCACCCTCAAAAAATGGGGACACTTTATCTGTCATTGCAAATGGCTATAATCTGCTAAACTCCATTTTATCCAAACATTTTGAACCTTTCACACACGATCATGAGAACACTAGAATATAAATCCTGAAAGCTATACACTAATAGGTATAGTTCACTTTCATATGATGCAGGCTTGGTGATACTCTTTACTGCAAATAGGCTAGACATTTGAATTCATGCAAACTAAAACTGCTATTCTTTATTCTTTTAATGCAGTATTCATTTTGTGATCTTACCAACGTTCTGCTCCTTCTTAAAAGTAACTAATGTCAATGAAAGGTAAAGCAGCAGGGGCCTCTTTGTCAGAGAGAGAGGTTGGTAATTGCACAGCACTGCAAGTTTCCTTCAAAAACAGGCAGAGTAGTATTCCCATCTATTCAAGAAAACCCCAGGGTGACAAACCACTTCTTGCTTTGCAGTACCAAGTCATAACTGAAATCGATGAAGTGATGCACTCTAAACTATGTGCTTTATAGAATTTATTTATTTTAAATCTGTAATCCAGTATGTTTACAGGAAAAGATGCTATCAATTTGCTATTAAAGATAAAAACACATTTATGTCTTGTGTATTTTTGAAATACAAAAGTGCTTTGCCAATTCGGAAGCTTAATTCCAGCAGTTTGCAAAAGGAAATTTACAATAGTATTGATTGTTCTATAATGAATACACATTGGAATGGGTGCTCTTTTGCTAGGCTGGCAAGACAAATGGACAGAAATCAAGGGGCGGGTGTTGGAGGTGGGTGAATAGCTGAAGATGTGTCCACTAGGCAAAAAACAAAACAAAGAAAAACGGTTTCATAAAGACTAGCTACTGCATCCTGGGTAAACAATTTTGAAGCAAATCTATACTGTAGGTGAGCCTTTGCCGAGTAAGCAGCTAAACAGTAGTGCTATTGTCAAGAGATACTACTACAGAAAAAAAAAAGGTTGTAGTAACTGTCAAAATCTGACTGGCCAAGGAGGCAGGTGGCATTTGAGCAGCAAGTGGTAGACATTTAATTATGCCAGTAAAATTACTGTCAGTGAGCTGGGAAGGGCTGGCAAAATAGGAAAGGTTGACCTGTACTGAGTGTTAGATGGAAGTCTGACCACCTACTGCTTGGAGACCTGCTGCTTTTAGTCCCCTGCTTGGAACAGAGATGTTCCAGGAGATAGCAGATGTCTTTTTGACATGCTGTTAGGATTAGGTGGGGTAAAGACTGTGGGAGTTTACTTTACTATGGGAGTACCACTAAAGGTGGTATCGAATATCATCTTTCATTTTAAAATAAAATCTAAAGACAGTACATACAGGATGTGTTTGTGAATGGAGCCCGGTGTCTCCACAATTACTTTTTTTTTAAAACAAAATTTTACATCCTATCACTTCTGCATGTCTTTGGGACACAGCAGAAGATCAGTAAATACTATGCTTCTGTTTATTGACTTTTATCATCTGACACAGGCAGAAACTGCATTGTGAAATTATTGTACTGTAGTTTGGTGGTTTACTAGCTTTTACTGGGGTTATCTATGGTTCACTGTGTTTTTATTAGGCACTAAACAGTGTGGAACAGTGACACATTGTGGGCTTATTTATTTGGTTGAATTTTTTTGATAAAATACCATAATTCTAGTATCTACAAAAACCTGCACACAGCTGGTGTAGCTGGCAGGGTTGATCTTAAATAATGAACTATTTAGTTGGCTGTGACTAAAACCATCTGTAACACTATAAAAACTATGTGCGGTGTTTGATTATAATAAGAAATGGCATATGTACAATCGTGATATACTGAAATGCTGTATATAAAGGCCATTCTTCCTTTGCCTATTTTCTGCATGTTTGTTGAGATAACTATACTCACAAAGCATTGATGAGCTGATTATGACAGATCTTGTATTTGATCTTCACAAGTGGACTTCATTTTCACGTAAATTACTTAAAAAAAAATTATATCAAAGCATTCCCCAGCTTGGTAAATGAACAGCTAGTTAGCTGTCTGAGCATGTCCAAAGAAAATATTTGCAATATAATCCTTATTTGAATATCGAAGACATATAAATATAAATATAAATATAAATATAAATATTTTAAATATAAAACAGTTGGTTGAGAAGTAGAAACTGATTTTCGTAATTGTAGTTGGTTGCACAGTACTGTACAGGAAAGTATTGTGACTGACTTAATGAATTGACACACCAACATAACAAAACCTTGTATAAAAAGTTTCTCATGAAAATGACGTGTGTGGCTGTCTTTTAAAAGAGTTAAACAAAAAAAATGTACTCTTATGAAAATTGTTTAAATTAAAAAGTTGACAATCCCAGGCATTTAGCTTCTCATTAGCATTAAAGTAGTGTTGTTGTTGCATCTTTTTTTGGCAGTAAGGATGCATATTCATCACGGGTCTGGAGAATAACAAAGCCACTCTTTCTTTTGTAGTTACCGTTTTTTCACTGCATTCTCAGTGGATACTAATGGCTAAATTCTTGAAGTTCATTGTTTTTCCTAAATCCCAGCTAAAAGCATGCATAGCACAAACTAACACATTGCTGTTATGAAAAACTGTGAGTTTCACTTAAGCTCTGAATAAATAGACAAATAAGTAAATAGGACAAGGAACAATCTCAGGCATTACCCAGCTGTTTATGAGCATGCAAACACTAAAGCTGGTTTATAAGCAGTCAACAGATTACACAAGAGCAAAGTAATCTTGTGTACAAAGATTACAACATAAACAGTGCTTTTTTTCAGTCACATGTAATTGTAAAATTTACAAATTAAAATATTGGTTGTTTTTTTGTTGTTGTTACGAACAGGATGATTTTCCTTTCAGAAAAAAAATTAGCAGCTTGCACTTAGATACTGTACATTTGGCCCGCTGATCTTGCTAACAACTACGTTGTACAGTTATATACTTATTCCATGTCTACAGAAGTATTACTAATATAAACATTAGTGCAAATTATATAAAATGTGTTAATAATCTGTTGTATAAGATTTCTGTTTAATGTGCTGTGTAAATAGTTATCGCAAAATAATTACTACAGAACATGAGCAACCCTTCACTAAAAAAGAAAAAAGTTGAAAATTGTAAACACCCTGAACATTAATTGATGATTGTTTTTGCTTGATCAAAATATGTAGATTTTTGGCTTTTTTTTGTTTTCCATGGGAAAGTGTATATAAAATCAGAGTCAAACTAAAAATGAACTCATCAATTACACATTAAACCCCCTGTAATCACTATGTATTGGCCTGAGGTTTCGAGAAAAGTCAAAGGGGTCGTTACAGTACATGAATGCTCTAAAACTCTAATAAAAAAAAATCTAATAAAGTCTAAGACCTGTGCATCACAAGTTCAGATGTTGACTTCTGACACACAAGCTTCCACATATTGCTGATTGATTTAATAAAACAATAGCCTTATTACTTGTGTCTGTCTGTCAGTCATAAAGATGGAACCTTAGTAGCACATGTAGAAATACCTGGTGCAAAAAAAAAGGAAAAAAAAAAAGAAACATGGCTATAAAAATGTTTATGAAACTGCGATAACTGTAATTATGTTCTTTTAGTTTTTTGCTTGTTTAGGTAAGTGTGCTTCTTTTCAATCTGCTATAAGCATAGCAATGCTGTAATTAGAATTGAATTCCAGTGCTGGTATGTGCTATTATTTCACATAATTTGTTACTTCAGATGGATTGAATATAATTTGCCAAGGATAGGGGTTTCTTTGTGTACTCGTGGCCTTTGTTTAATTGTTATTCATTTCTAGGTCACTGCTAGCAGTGAATGCTTGAATGCATACATGTTACTTGTGCTATGAAAATTTGTTCTGTGGCTAGGGCTGCCTTCCATTAATGGAACAATGAGCAATTACTATCTACCGATTTGAAATAAATGGGCACTTCGAAATCTATGGGATGTCTGCACATTTTGTGTTGCCCTTTTGACCATTAAAAAGCATTGCTAATGTTTTTATAAACTTTGATCAAAGACTGATTTTAAGCTTGTTACTGCTTTTCCCTGTGTATAATATAGAACATACATATATATATATATATATATATATATATATATATATATATATATATATATATATATATATATATATAGTTATTAAAGTTGTAATAATAAAACAAAAGAAAATCTTGCACACAAATAATGTAGTTATAAATCCCCAGAGCAGTGGATTTTAAATTATTATAGTAGCAACTTACTATAGTAGAACTGTTTATACTGTACATAAACCCACATGGAATAGTTTCTGAAAGGTCGGTAATCTGTTTCTAACAACAGATTACTTTTTTCATGCAGGGGATTAAGGAATAGAAATAACCAACAACCTACAAACAATATCTTTCATAGTAATCACATTTTCACTTTTATGACTGGATGACTCTTCCTTGTGGGCGAAAAAATTCTGTATGTAGAAAAGTTCCTTTAGTGCTGTTCACCTAAACTAATAAAAACATATACAATCTACAAATAAATAATGCACCATCACAACTGTTCTATCCAATACGATTGCACGTTGCAGTAATTATGTCACGAGACATGTTTTATCATAGAAGTATACGAAATGGAGCCATTCTAAATGGAACAAAATAAAACCAAACCATGATAGCTTTAAAATTTTCTGCAGCAGAGAGGATGATAAAAGCAAATATTCATTCAAGGCAGAAAAGAACAGATCAGAGGTTGAGGATATTTTCTATAAAGTGAAGGAGTATAATAGAAATTATTTGTTGCTAGACTTAGAAAACTCATCGATCAACATTCCAAATTCTAATACTGCACTCAAAAACAAATTAGCGCTTAAGTATCCCATTTTTGTTCTAGCTTTTATAAGAGATCAGCCATTGTGAATGTGTGCTGATGTTAACACTGATTAGTACTTAATGTTCACTCAAGTCTGTCACTTTTGCTTATGCAGTATAATGATTGGTTGTGTTTGGTGGGTGTCAACCTATGTCTGAATAGATTGCATAGTGCAGTGCTGTATGTTTTACTGAATCAATGTTAATGTGAGTAACACTTAGCTACCTATATTTCTTTGTATACAGTGATATTCTAATTAAGAAACAATTGAATTCCTAATCATTTTATGATTAAATCCCAATACTTCTGAAATGTAATTAGCAACTGATGCATTAGCCCACATCCATTTTCATAAATTTAGTTCACAATTTAACAAGCTATTAAAATACAATGTAATATTTTATTAATAAACTATTTATAATTACATTATTATGGCTTGTATTAATACTAGGATTTTGTTTTCATAGCTGGTTTGATCATCTAATGCAGCCATCTAAGACAATTAAATGAAACTTTCTACTGCCATCCATAATTAAAGAGACTCTTCCTGTTTAACATATACCATAAATCTTTCTCTCATTTCAGTGTTGTAAGGGTTATTTACTGGGACACTTATTCAATTTAACACCAGTTAAAGAAAGTCCCTCATTTCTTTAGAAGACACAGCTCACTATTGACTATTTATATTCACTTTTCTAGCTTTGCCAATAAATTCCATTTAGAGTATAGAGTATAATGTGTAAGCCTGAAGCATGGACATATTTCAATGGTTGCATTCTATTAAGTTATTAAGCCCATTTTTTTCCCCACATTTTTCATTGCTGGAATTAATGCCATGTCATTTGTGGTTTCTTCTTGGCTGGTCACAGAGTTAACTCATACTATTTAAGTATTTTGATTCGTTTTACAGGATTAATTTATAGTTGTGTACATGATCTCAGTGTGGGATGCTGAAATGGAGATGTATTTTGGAAGCTCTTCAGAAACAATGTTTAGGTGGTTGGCTCTAAATGTAAGGAATACAACACACTTTCATGGACTACCAAAAGATGAATTCAATAGTACAGAAACTCCCAAACATTAGAGGGCAGGCCACAAACACATCACAGCCTTTGATTTAAAGGCTGTGTAAAGTACAGGTTAACCCATGTAATAAATAACTAATTTGTAGAAGAAACAATTTACTTATTTATCAGTATGACAGACAAAGAGTGTTTCTTATTTATGTGAGGAGACCAGTGATTCACAGTTTAATTCTCTGGGGCGGAGAAAGACTGAAGTACCTATTGTGCAGCCTGTGCGGTTCACTGCTGATCTGGAGCAGGCAATAGCAGGCAGAGCTTTTGGGAACACAGCTGTGTTTTCTCCTTGATTCGTCTTAATAGAAACCACAGTTAAACTTGACGCAATTATTATCTATGGGGAGAACACAGAAAACAACTAGGCTGTAGATAACTTTAAAAAGTTATTGTTCACTTAAGTACCATCATCTTTGATATTCATATTCAGCTAACAGTTGGAAGCATATCTCATACAGATATCTTAAACATTACAAGTTTAAGAAACAATTCTACAGGTCAGCACACGTCGACCTTGTTAATGTTTATTTTCTAACTTACATCAAAGAATGTTGTCTACATTTCTAAGCATCCATCTTATAGAGTTTCAGAATGCCAACAAGTGCCCCTTTTCTTTTCTATATCTTTGTGGTGTGTTTTAGAGAGCCAACAGGCAACATTATAACAAGGACCCACTCAAACTACAGGATCTAAAGGGTTAAAAGCTCTCAATATTTAATGATGATCAGTGTTCATTTTTCATTCCTTTGTTTGTGAATTCCTCAGTTTTCTTGGGAGTGGTTACTTTGATTGGAACTTTGTGCAACTAAATCTGAGCTATTGGGAGCAACTAATGAATTCCAGTGAATCACATTTTTGTAATGAAGAGGGGCTGAATTAAAAGCCCATATACCAAAATAACATGACCAAGCTGTACATTGTTGCGTTTGATAGTCAATATATGAATAAGTATGACTAGAGCTTGTTTTTAAGGTAATAAACATAGCACAATAAAGACTATTGTATTCATATTTAGAATGGAAAATCACTTTTTTTTTATCCCTGTAGGTTACTTATAAACTACAGCTTAAGCAGAACAAAGTCTTTCTTTATCAATGTCAAATGAAATGAATCATTAATGCTGGGCAACATTAAAATACAATACAAATTACCAGCTGTTAACAAACTCTGCTTTGTTTCCACCCGGTATAAACAGCTGCGCCAGAGGAACAAAATAGAAAAGCACCAAGTGCATGATGTTACTGCCAAATGATGCTATTTTGCAGTGGCTTGATGCTCTAAGACACTGACTGAATTCAGTCTCCTGTTTCAAAACACATAAATCAAAAAATATATGTTATTTGATGATAAATGCAACTTTACAAAAAGGGCTAATGTATTGACAATCTTCATTTCCAGGACTATACATTAAAGGGGGCAATTATAACTATTCACTTTTCTATGGACACACCTAGTGTTCTGGAGGCTGTGAACCAATACAGTTTGGGAACCAATGGTTTAGTCTACAGATTCAAGACCTATTTTCTCATAGCTGATAAAAACAATAGGTCATGATTTCTGCATCAGGGTCATCAGAAAATGTAATTGAATGCAACAGTAGTCTAAAATTAGCCACTGTAGATAATTAATAAGGTTCTTTGTGTACTGTGGTTATGGAAAACAAATATCAACTGCACATATTAGTCACTGCAAAGTGTATTTGTTTCTGAAAAAACACATGGTTTTATTTTAATGGATTACACATTTTAAATGGCAGCCTTATTTTCAGTAGACACGACTTTGATCACATTGTTTCTTTTTTAGTCTAATTCTTTTTTAATGATTTTAAAATATTTAGCTCACTGAATTTCTTATCCATTTTTACAAGCCTTATACTCAACTGCTGATTTGCAAAATATAAATTCCACACATTTCTCAACTGCTCACAAAGCAACCCATCTACATGAACTACCCACAGGCTTTGACCAAGTTAGGAGCCAATTCACTGAAGTACTGTACTGCAATATGAAAGCTAAATAATCTAATGGCATGGCATTGAACAGATTATTGACTTTCCATCAGTCAGTTCTTGATAACTATCATCAGGTTTGCAAGAGTAAACAGCAAGTCAGAACACTGGTGCTTTAAAGATAGACCAGGCATTTAACTCTGAGCTTAACAGCTGGAGCAAAAGCAAACTTGGTTGCACATTCAGCCCTGTAGGGATCTGTCAAGCACATTTTTCAGTTACAGACTACAATGTGTGTAACAAAATAAATGCTAGTGATCTCACTGCAATATTAAAAGATAGACTTAACTGTACCTTCCTCTAAACAAACAAGTAAAAAAAAAAACATGCTTTTTAAAGTTGAGAAAGGACCATCACTGTCCTGTGTTGTTCTTTTATGGAATGTGAGTGAAAGCCAAGCAATCATTTCCATGATAAAAATGCTTACTATTACCAGCGGAATTATGAATAGTAATTGAGTCATTGAGTCATTTGGCATTTATTATCCATTTAGATTTGCATTATCATATTCTGCTGTATGTCAAAACGCTTGATGATTTGAATGCCTCTTTATTACTCAAAACAGTGGCACACTTTGGAAGAGCAACTGGACAAAATATGGGTCATATGCAAGAATAAAAAATTCAACATGTACTTATAAATGCACAAATGCCTCACAAGAATTGCATGGAAAGTAATAGAATTGGTTTTCTTTGTAAAATGTGACGAATAATCCCAAAAGACAAGATAATGGTTCCTCGCAGAAGATGTTGGTGTTGTCATTTTAAAAGACTGCACTTTCGCCTATATGTCATTTAAATTGCTGAATAGACTTGTCCAACCGGGGTGACTTCAACAGTCAGTAACATGCAATCAAGCTATAGGGATACGATGGGGCAACAGAAGTCTACCTTGCACACCTTCAAATAGTGCAGGGTAACTTTATTAGGAACACTCCTCAAAATGTGCTGGTACAGTCCAGTTAGGATTAAAACAAACTAGCTTCATCACATGATGAGTCAAGTGGTTTAGGTGAAAATTCAGTATACTCCTAAGTTGTTTACAACATGGGAAGAGGTAAAGGATAAAGGGGTGGAAGATATGCGCAAAGTGTATCCCCCACTGTCATAAATCGTGTTTAGCCATAATAAAGTCTGATTTTAACAGCCTTTTAAACCCGGAATTATTTTGGTCGCTCTTCTTTACACTCTTTCAAGAGCAGCAATATCCTTTTTGTGCTTGGTGGTAACATTATTAATTAAAATTATTGAGAATATTAGATTCTGGGGAGATGGGGGGGGGGGGGGGGCGAGGAGTGGTCTGTATGTCCATTCATCCATCCATCTGTATGTGACACATTCTTGCATTAATCTGGAGAATTGCTTATCAAATTGTGACTAAACATGTAATTTTGAATCACAGCCGTGGTGGGGGGTGTATGTTACTGACATACTTTTTTATTACAGAAGTCTTTTATTACTGCTGAGCAAAAGTATTTGCCAAACTATTCTGTATTTCAAATGTGTATTTCAAATGTGTACTGTACATATTTTCACAACCAGTTTCATACACTAATACACACATGATTAAAACACTGTGTGTATTAGTGTATGAAACTGGTTGTGAAAATATGTACAAAAAATCCTATGCCCCTTCTCATATATTGAATGGTGTGGTCCAGAATCAGCTCGTCTCACTGTCCTATTGCAGCTGCTTAAGAGCAAATGAGATTGAGGTTTTGAAACAGAAGTGCATCTGTTTGCAAAAAAATATGTGTAAGGCCCCAGGTACCCTTTATTTGTATCTTTTAAATACACGTTTAGCTTATTTTATCTAATTGATTTCTGATATATGAGTCTAAAAATAAGAACTGTTCCAATTATTACATCTAATTGTAAAACACTGACACCTCAGCACAGCGTTGATACAGGTTCCCTTGCCCTCTCACACATTATTCATACCCGTTATTCCAGACCAGAGGGATGCTATATTCAAACTGTTTCATTATTTATCTCTCAAGGGTTTCTTAGAGTTATTGTATTCTTTGTTTATTTGTATGAGTTATACACATGTATATCTCCATATATTAACAACAGGAGCATAACAGTTAAATATTCTACACTTGAAGTACGGAAGCACTGCTATCCCGGCCCAGGAGAAGTGTGGGAAGGGGGGGGGGGGGGGGGTGCTCAGCATCAAATTATTCTGATGTTTAGTAGCCCTTTTCTTGCACTGAATAGAAAAAAGAGGACGCTTCAGTTTACCTGAATGGATTGTTCTGTGAATGAATGCATTCTGTCACTTTAGCTGAATCCCCTGACACAGTTAATCTACAATTCAATACTGAACAGAAAAAAAAAACTAATGGAAAATGCAAAGCATCAAGTACCTATGGTTCAATTATGGTAAAAAAAATAAACCACCTTTGAAAGAACAGCTGAAAGAGAAAAATGTCCGAAAGCAGAATGGGCTGGATTACTGGCGCCCGATCTTGAAATCTCTAAAAGCATACTTTGACGTGGACTTCAATGATTTTCAGGATTATGAAAAGATGAAGAATGAGATACTGATCGCCTGGGGGTGACGGATACAGTACGGGCCCATTGATTTCACCATTGGGTGCACAACACCGAACAACCCCCCAGGTCCCAAATGTTTGACCTCATAAACCTGGCACAGAAATGGTTGAAAGCTGAACAACGGAAATTGGCGGATATCATGGAAGTGGTGGTCTTGGATCAGTTCCAGCGAGAACTTCTGAAGGAAGTGCGCCGATGGGTCGGCCAGAACGACGTCACCAGCGTCGTCAACGAGCGTTACTTCACAGCAGCAGCAGTGGACAAGCAACAGGACCCCAGCTACTCTACGTCCCGAACCACCCATCCCAGGGACGGGATAGTGCTGGGGGGCAGTCGGGAGGAGAATACCAGGGAAGAAGATGGAACCTACCACCATTTTCTAGAGTGACCTGCTTTAGATGTCACAAACTCTGACACATAGCGGCTTATTGTCCAGAGAAAGAAGAGCCGATGGACTGCAATCTGGGGGAAAATGATAATGATGATGTTGTATTTTATGCTTGTCCGGTGGTTGTCACCGCTGTAAAAGAAAACAAATTGAATCATTCGCATGTGTGTGCAGTAAAAGTGGAAGGGAAAGAGGTCACGGCCCTACTTGATTCGGGAAGTATGGTTACCTTGGTAGCGGCAAAATTAGTGCCCTCCACTAAATTGGAAGAAGACCCGGGCTTGAATATTACATGCATACACGCTGACACCCGCATATATCCTTCAGCTGTAGTCTCGCTAGAAACATCAGAGGGCGAACTGGAGTATGAAGTAGGGGAGGTCCCGAACTTGCCGTACGACGTAATACTTGGAGTGGTACTTCCCTAACTTCGCAAAGTTAGGTCCACAATCTGTACATTTTACCCTGGAAACTAGGGGAAACAACCAAGACGTGACCTCATTCCCTATCCCACAAGTGGAAAACCCACAACAGGGTTCCTCCTCTTCGGTGTGTGTTGGGGCAACCGAGACAGAAAGTGATACAGAGGTAGTAGAAGGAGAGCCTGAGCAAGCCCCAGAACAAGCTAGCACTAGTAGGGTGCAAGAACAGGGTAACACTAGTGGGGTGCAGGAGCAGACCAATCCCGAGTTGTTAGGAATGGAACCCTTGGAATTAGAGGAGATAGAGCCCAACCCCGGTAATTTTGGGACAGCCCAAATTCAGGACCTCACTCTTCACCACGCTAGGGAAAACATAAAAGTCATTGATGGTAAAGCAGTTCAAGTTGAACAAGTGGACATAGTGCAACCTTATTTTGCTATGAAACTAGGCTAAATGTACAGAGTAGATAAAATTGGAGTAGAAGTTGAACAGTTGTTGGTGCCTGGGAAATATAGAACTACAGTGCTCAATTTGTCCCACAGACATATTCTAGGGGGGCACTTAGGGGAAAAGAAAAACAAGGATAGGCTCCTACAGAGTTCACACGGCAGTTGCCAAACATTGTGTTGAGTGTTCGGAATGCCAACTGACCGCTCCAAAACCAGCCTTCAGAAGCCCCCTTATACCCCTGCGGATTTATCATCCCCAAACTAATGACCTTGTAGAAAGATTAAATCGGACTATTAAGTCCATGCTACGCAAGGTGATTGACAAGTATGGAAAAACTGGGACTACATGCTACCCTATCTTATGTTCGCCATACGCAAGGCACCCCAGGCATCCCTAGGATTTTCTCCCTTCGAGTTGCTATATGCAGGCACCCCCGGGGAATGCTAGATATAGCACGGGAAACTTGAGAACGGGAACATACCCCTTTTCACAGTGTAATAAAGCACATCACTGTGATGCAGGATAGGATAGCGACAGTCACTCCCATTGTAAGAGAACACTTGAGGCAGGTGCAGGAACACCAAAGTTACACTTACAATAAACAGGCCACAGTGAGGGTATTTGCACCTGGGGATAAAGTAATAGTTTTGGTGCCCACTTTCGAGTGCAAGGTGTTAGCCACATGGAGGGGGCCATATGCAGTGATAGAGAGGGTGGGGGAGGTCAATTATAGGGTATATATAGATATATAGATAGATACATAAAGGTCGCAGCAAGAATATATTCTTGTGCCAAATTGTTATAATTACATAGATTAAGTAAAAATAAATGTGTAAGCTTGCTAATGTGCATTACAGTACTGTTTATGAATCCTCAATCACATACATTATTTTGAGTAGACTTTTGACAATGCAGTACATGGCATGATTGATATTGGTACTTGAAGCTAACAAAATAATTCCAGTAATCTTAACTGCTGTGCACTTCGGTTTTATATATAGGTCTCAACATTGTAAATTGGAAAGACACACCTGTTTTATTTTTAAAATGTTATTTGGAACTACACTAGAGAAATCTGTTTTACAAGCCTTGCACACAGGTAGCACTTCCTAGAGTGAAATGGTCTCAATGCCTTCTGTCCTGTCAATAACCAACTGGCTGCTGCCCATATATATTGAATGACATATGTTGCAGTCAATAACATCCTTTGATCCTGAAGACACTACTGAGCTGTGATGACCGCTACAGGCTTCCTGAAGGTAAAGCAAGCAAACTCAGAAACCTACTGTTGTATGTATAATGTGTTTGTTTCAAAATGGAAGTGCACTACAGGCAAGATTTACAGAATTATATTGTTAGCTCCAACAAATTGAATTTAGATTAACTGTAAATGTACATCTTACAATTACAACAAAGACCTCTTTGTTGATTTGCAAGGAAGTCACAGTTGTTGTGATCTTTGCAGATATAAACATGGTGCAGAATAGATAGAAATAGTGTGGGTAGTATCATAAAATACTGTATGAGTTTGAGACTGTTATTCTGCTGTATAAACAGAGTGGCTGGCTTAAACATACTGTATTGCTAAATTTAAGATTGTACCTTGGTTTACAGGGCTGGCATTATTTTAAATTACCAGTAACTAATTGGTTTTGATTTGACATAATAATTATACAAATTCTGTTCTTAATAACACAGACAGAAGCATAGCGTTTGCATCAACCACAACATTGAACTATACTGAAATGTCCAGTTCTGCAGGCATTCACCATCTAGTGGTGTGTTAATATGACACAATGATTTCTCCCTGAAAATGGTTTTCAATCTCCCTGGATTCAGGTGGAGTCAGATGTCAAAATAATGCACTGCAAAAGTGGCACTGCAACAGTATGGCCAGCGGCAGAATTACAAGTTGACATTGTGTTACAATTGCTTCTTATTTTAAACAGAATTCTGTCTAAGGTACTTTAATGCTTCTGACAGCTTTAAACATTTCATCATAGACTGCTTGCAGGATGCAGCTGAAACTATACTTAATTAAACTCCCCTTTTTTAAGCTACATCAAGTAAATGGTTTATATCAACAAACACAGAGCCATTACACCAGTATTGTTAGCTTAACGGTAAACATTAGAGCACCTTGAATTCTGGTAATGTTACTATACAAGCAACGGTCTCACTTCCTGGAATCAGAAGACATGACTGGGCTTTGAAGTTAATGTAGGTCAGGCTAAATTATATGTGCCAGACAGCTTGCTAACACATACCCTGCTTCATTGCTACACTATACAGACATTTCTCAATCCACACTTACATGAAGCTTAACCAGCAGAGGTCTTAATCTAAAGATGATGTATGTGCCTGGATGTGTTCTAGCTTCATACTAATTAAGTAACTCCCCTTAGCTGGATCCAGGCAACCCAGTAATTGCACAAAAGTTTGTTCGTATTGGATTATCGGTTCTACTGCTTTGGAAAACATAGGACTGTTCTAGTATTGTGTGACCTTAGCGTGACCTAAAATATATTTAAGACTGGCACACATTCTGAGATAAATGCAAATGGGCACATTCTACTGCTGCCCTGTCACCAAGAATTTATAACTAACTACTACGTAACATATATATATATATATATATATATATATATATATATATATATTATATTTGTGAAATAACCCTCCTTCCTGAGACACCCAATCACAAGCTGTTGCATGCAGTATCAGTTGGGATTTGCATGCACGATGCAATTAGTGTTTATAATACCTTTAATATACATGGTGGCCATACAGTAGATCACTCTGAAATGACATAGCAGCAAATGTCATTATAAATGAATGCACCACTTGGAGGAATTATACAGTAAGGAAGTGAAATCCCCTAGATGGCACATATGCCCATAGAGGGCGCCACCAAAACAACACATAGTCGTATAAAAAGAAGCTGTTAATCCATCATTTTTATAATTGTATTAATCACCATGCTGACATTTGAACTGCGTGTTGTCCTAGTGGAATACTGCTACAAAAATATTAGTGTTCAACTTACTTTAGACAATAAATCACCCTGTATAAAAAAAGCTATACATCTTTGGATTCTATTTATATTACTGTACTGTAGATTCAAATCTGCTCAATCAAATTGGGAAGAGTTAGCCCAGTTTTAAAAGGTTAGACTTAACACGCTAAAATAGGATTTGCAGTATATTATTATTATTATTATTATTATTATTATTAATTTCTTAGCAGACGCCCTTACCCAGGGCGACTTACAGTTGTATGCAAAAAATACATATCAAGAATTACAGTACATTTAAGAGTAAGATACAAAATACAATGACTTCCGTCCTAGTAAGAGCAAATACAAAACACAGTACGATTTGATATTTGGGCAGTTCAAGAGCAGATAACAGTGTTGATTATTATTTTTATTTTATTATTTATTTCTTAGCAGACACCCTTATCCAGGGAGACTTACAATTGTTACAAGATATCACATTATTTTTACATACAATTACATTATTTTATTATTATTTATTTTTTTACACATTATTTTTACATACAATTACCCATTTATACAGCTGGGTTTTTACTGGAGTAATAGTACCTTGCTCAAGGGTACAGCAGCAGTGTCCCCCACCTGGGATTGAACCCACAACCCTCCGGTCAAGAGTCCAGAGCCCTAACCACTACTCCACACTACTGCATAATTACATCAGGGTTAGATACGACTGCAAGTGAAATACAAAATTCCACAGATTGGGTTAAGTGCAGGATTAAATTCAGTAAAATAGGGAGCAGATAACTGCAGTTTAACATGCATTAAAGGCAGAGTGCTATATAGTCCAGAAGGGAAGAGTTGAGTTTTACAGGTGTTGTCTGAAGCAGTGTGTCTTGAGGAGGCTCCGGAAGGTTGTAAGGGACTGGGCAGTCCTGACATCCATAGGAAGGTCGTTCCACTACTGCAGGGCGAGAGTGGAGAAGGAGTGGGCTCTGGAGGCAGGGGAGCATAGAGGAGGTACAGCTAGTCTTCTAGTGCAGGCGGAGCAGAGAGGTTGGGTGGGGGTGTAGGGAGAGGTGAGGGTCTGAAGGTAGCTGGGTGCAGTCTGGTCAAGGCATCGGTAGGTGAGTACAAGAGTCTTGAACTAGATGCGAGCGGTGATCGGGAGCCAGTGGAGTGAACGGAGCAGTGGAGTAGTGTGGGAGAAATGAGACAGAGAGAACACCAGGCGAGCAGCAGAGTTCTGGATGAGCTGGAGTGGACAGGTGGCAGGCGCAGGGAGGTCGGCCAGGAGGGAGTTGCAATAGTCTAGGCGGGAGAGTACCAGGGCCTGGACGAGGAGTTGTGTGGAGTAGTTGGTGAGGAAGGGTCGGATTCTTCGTATGTTGCTCAGGAAGAAACAGCAGGTGCGTGGTAGAATGGAGATGTGCTGGGAGTAGGAGAGGCAGGGGGCAAGGGTTACTCTGAGGTTCTTGGCTGAGGAGGAGGGAGAGAGCGTGGTAGATTCCAGAGGAATGGAGATAGAGAGATCAGAGGAGGGGGAAGAAAAGGAGGTCAGATTTAGAGAGGCTGAGTTTGAGGTGATGCGAGTGCATCCAGGAGGAGATAGCAGAGACAGGTAGAGATATGGGAGGGGATTGTGGGGTTGGGGGGGGGAGGAGAGGAAGATCTGAGCATCATCAGCATAGAAATGGTATGAGAAACCATAGAATGTGATGAGGGGGCTCAGGGAGCAGGTGTAGAAAGAGAACAGGAGAGGACCCAAGACTGATCATTGGGGGACTCCTGTTGAGAGAGGGTGAGGGGTAGAGGTTGAGCTGCGCCAGGTTACCTGGTAGGTGCTGTCAGAGACGTAGGAGGAGAACCAGGCCAGAGCAGTGCCAAAGATAGAGTGATCGACAGTGTCAAAGGCAGCAGAGAGATCAAGGAGAATTAGGATAGAGGAGAGAGAGGCAGCATGGGCAGAGTTTAGTGAGTTAGTGACAGACTGGAAAGCAGTTTCAGTGGAGTGAGCAGAGCGGAAACCAGATTGGAGAGGGTCAAGGAGAGAGTGGTTAGACAGGAATGCAAAGAGTTGGCGGTGTACCGTATGCAGTGAAATGCAAGCTTCTGCTTTGTTAAAAAAACATGGTCACACCAATAACATTTAGTAATTTGGGCCTATGACTGGAAAGAAGATGGACACCCCAGTTTACCAAGGTAAATCCGCACGGTCATTCTGCAGGTTCTCTTGCTTATAGAATGTTATTCCCAGGCATGCTCTTGATTAACTTTATCATCAATGCTTTATGTGATATGCTAAGCTTTTCTATGCTTTCATCTTGCTTTTAATATGCTGTACTAGACTTGTATGATGGTATACCACATTCATTTGCACAGCACTGGGTAATGTTACCATGGTAACCAATATGCAACATGGGATTTGCCATTTGTTAAATAATGTTTCCTGCTCTTAAAAATCCATGATTACATAGTAAAGCAGAAAATGTAGCACAGCATATGTTTACAATATAGATTTGTATTATAATTCTCTAATAAGGTACGTGTTTACTAGTTGAACCAGTTTATTTTGTATCACAAAGCTGCTAGTTGTTATTTTTTATTTGTTTTACTTCTAGTGTGAAAAACTACAATGGTTTTACTTATTGACGAATACACTTCAGTGCCTAAAGTTAACTGCTACATTTTTATATTTCTAAAGTGCATTGTGTGACTAATTTAGTCCACAGTGGGAAGTCTTACCTATTTAGTTGAATGATAAAAGAAAAAAACAAACAAACTGCAAATCCATAATAAACCTTGTTCAGTCTAGATGCTCAAATTACACCAAGTATGCATACAAAGAATACAGCTGTGAGTGTCAAAAACTAGGCAGCAATCAGTGTTGTTAACATGTAATCACATGCCTTGCTAGCCCAGCACAGAACCAACTGGCCAAGCCCAACAGTACAAGACAAAGCGTTGAGAACAGTCCTATTGCTTCCTGCAAGACCTGCAAGACCATTTGTGGGTTCAGGTGCTGGTAATGTATTTCAGTGTTTATCACCTTTGCTTAAAAATGATGTATTGCTTACTTTATGTGAAATCTGTTTGTAATAGAGCGGGTATGAGAAAAGTTTGTTTTGCTTTGGCTGCAGTTTCATTTTTATAATTGTATTAACTTTTTATTTATGTGACTTCAAGTAATAATGACCTACTTTACTGAAGATCATGCAGCAGTGTAAAATAGTTTTGTAATCTGCTCCATGTATTTACATTTCAAGTTGTGTGGCACTATATACCCTTTAATATCTCCAGTCTCATGATTGCTGCCTTCAACAACTTTGATCAGATTCCTAAGACAGTCATCTCCATCTCTTGTCGTTAATGGTAATAATTTAGATTCATGGAAGGTGCTACAGCACATTTTCTTGTGCTGCAGGGACACAGTCGCCTATAGCTATTTTCTTGTTCCAGGGGAATTTTTTGAGCAAAAAAACTGAAATATGTAAAATAAACTGTTTAAAGCTTTAAAAGAATTGTTTAAAGCTTTGCAACTTTAGTCGAATAGGTTTTAGATATACCTTAAGCAAAACCAATCTACAAGACTTACTGTATAGGTCTTATAAAACCTGTGTTGCATTTTCATATACTCAAACAATACTTTCTTCACAGCAGTGGATGCATTTAAATGAAATAAAATTGAGCATATGCCAGTCTTTTTTCACTGATGAAACAATGCATTTGTAAACAACAGCAACTTAGAGTATATTATTATATTGCATTGACTCTGCATTCTGATAAAGCTAAACGTATTTTTTTTTTTTTTTTTAAATCCAGAAAGCCTTTTCTAAAAGTAAATAATGGAACACATGACACCTCCCGGTTCTGCCTCGTGCCTCACAGCACACCCTGGGGATTGTTTAGTTGAAATGGTTACAGAACACCCTGCAGTGCTTTAAGACTACTTTACCTTCCCTATGTCTGTTTTCTCAGCAATATATTTTTCGATTGTTTTGATTTTTGAATTCATATATCTATCTGCATATAATCTACCCACCAATAGCTTCTTAGAATTACATTATCATAATCCAGTAAACACAGATTTATTGGAATGGGACTCATAATCGGTTTTCCTGAGTGAATAATGTATTTTGTTGCCAATTCTTATTATTCCCTACAGAGGATGAAAACCAGCAATGGGGGTATAGTGGAGGCTCTTAATTTGCTTACTTTATGACATCTAGGTTCTAAATAGCATTATACAATATTCATTAAACTAGTATTTCTTATTTTATACTATGCTTTAGATATCGGTTGGATAACCCTCCTAGAGAAATTCATTATTTTGTAAAGGCCAAACTGATTTGCAAATAATTACAACAATGTCCCTGGCTCCTCTCACTCTCACTGGTTGTTTTTCACAAATATGCTTCTCTTCATTCATTGTAGAGCTATATATTGTACACTGGAGTGAAAACAGTATGGTTGCACTGATTTAGATATTGGTATAGGAAAACCTATGCTACTGTTAACTATGTAGGAACGTCAACGCCCTAGACAAAATTACAATCAAATTTGAAAAATGTAAATTAGAAACACTTGAAGGAAATGTCTATGGCAGACTACATACTGCTTTTGACATGAGGCTGAGGAGGCTAGTGGAGAATTTTTATCAAACAGATTGCAATTTCCAAGACATAGCTCCATGGCAACTGAAGATAGCCTCGTCAGATTCAATGCATGTAGAAATTATGTGGATGACTTAAACTGTACTATAATGTATTCAATTTGAATTGTAATATTTAATAGCTGGGGGTCAGTACGGTAACAATTTGTATGAACAGGTTGACTGGTTATGCTGACCAAAGATTTGTAAAAATCATGACTTGTTCACATGATACTATTTCTATTATGTACTAAATATGGTGTGTGTGGTTTTCGTGAAATAAATATGTCATTAAAATTCAGATTGCAAGACCAGTGGTCAACATACTGTATGACATACAAGACTAGAGATGAATGGGAACATTGTTTTAAGAAATGAGTCATCACCAACAGTCTGAAAGCCTAAAGCTAGCATTCACAAAGACGTAACACAGTGTGGCATCAGAACAGCGCCACTCAACAAGAGTCACCATGTGAGCTGCCAGCTGCATGATATTGAGCTGTCACTTTCAGGTTTTGAAATCCACAACTGTGCATAGCTATCCAAAACATTTATGACATAACAATGTCTTCAAATGGTATGCTGATAAAAAATACATTGTGCAATTTGGTTTAGAACGCTCCAAAGGAATTTAAGCTAGATGCAGAATTGTGGCAGAGAGTGATGAAAATCTCAGGTGGTACGGGTTATTTCTAATGGAATGACCCCAAAGTAAAGTGTCGCTGGCCACAAAAAAATGAGGAAATGTGTATCAAAGGTTGGAACTAGAACTGGCCCCTACAAAAAAAGACCTTGCCATTGTATTGAGATCAGTTGGTTTCCATGCTAGAAAAGATTAGTGCAGATTTGGTGATAGTTTATAGACTAATCCCAAGGCTCAAGGGTATGACTTATGATGATAGGTTAACGGAACATAACTATTGTGTTATTATAGGAGGGTTAAAGGAGTCTTGATAAACTGTAGTCCTAAAAGTCGATTCCAATTACTTTTTCAAACTTAGCACCAGGGGTGTAGTGCTATATTTAGAAGTGAGGGGTCGCTATTATCTACCCCCTCCTCCTATTGATTACAAATTCAGACAATCAGGTATTGCGGTATTACTGTAAAGCAACTAGACTTAAACCTATTTATATTAAAGATAAATAAATACACAAATACTGTACATATGTTCACAACCAGTTTCATACACTAATACACACATGATTAAAACGCTGTCATTATTATCATTAATACTATGCATAACACTCCCTCACTCCCCCTCCTCATATATTGAATGGTTTGGTCCAGAATTAGCTTGTCTCACTGTCCTATTGCAGCCGCTTAAGAGCTAATGAGACTGTGGTGCTCCCCCGCGACCCCCCAGCACTATACCCCTGCTTGGCACAGAAACTAGACAGATTCAGTACAGTGTTGGGGGGACACCTTTTTTCACACAGGGGACCCTATCCTCAAAGCTTTGTCTCATGAGTGGTTAAAAGAATACTTTCCAAGTAAAGTTTCATATTCATTAAATCACAAATATACACAAATCAATTAATTATGTAACTAATCAACTTTTAATTTCACAATAAAATGGGTTCTAATAATGAGTCAAGACTATGCAAATTAAACATGTCCTTTTTATTGATTTTTGTACATTTCTTTTTTTCAGTTACTGTGGAAATCAAATTATCTTGCACAGCATCCAACCTGAGAAATCACTGATGTAAATGTTACGTAAGGCAGTGGTATAGTGCTGCCAAAAGAGGAGACTCTGTTGGTAGGAAACTGAATGGGTATTCTTTTATTTTTATTTGTTTATTTAGCAGACGCCTTTATCCAAGGCGACTTACAGAGACTAGGGTGTGTGAACTATTCATCATCTGCAGAGTCACTTACAACTACGTCTCACCCGAAAGACGGAGCACAAGAAGGTAAAGTGACTTGCTCAGGGTCACACGAGTCAGTGGCTGAGGTGGGATGTGAACCGGGGACTTCCTGGTTACAAGCCCTTTTCTTTAACCACTGGACCACACAGCCTATTCTTAAAACAACCTTCACGAAAACACATATTACTTTCCATTTTTCTGTGCAAGTTGATATGAGATGAGAGGGAGTGGGTATTGATATAGTTCTAAAATCCTGCCTCTACACATGGGGGGACCACCTTACATCACTGTCCGTGGCCTGGTGTCCTAGTAAAAGACTGTACTTCAACACTGGCCAATCTGCACATCCAAGCCACGTCACTCTGAGGGAGCAGGGTCTCTCGTATCTAACAGCATCCTCTCTCTGTTCTTTGGGGGGTGATGTCCTCTTGGGGGTGGATAGGTGATGAAACAATAAAACAGTACAAAAAATAGTACAGCAAAAATGAAGATTCAAAAAGCACAAGTCCCAATAAAAGAAAATAATGAAAAAAGCACACAGCAAAAATAATAAATAAATAGTTAAAACAAAAACTATACAAATCTGAGACACTGGGAGTGTGAGCAGGCAGGTATACACACCAAAAAAAAAATCTGCAGCAAGTCACTGACTGTAGTGCGTCCCAGTAAAAGAAAACAAAAGAAATGCACACACAAAACCAAAACCGAAAGTAAAAAGGTTTAAAAATATTAATATTAAAAATCGTCCAGCTACAGGGAAAGCAGCTCCCAAGCCTCACTAACCTGATTTACCAATTCTAATTCGCCTGGTTAACACGAAGACAGCATGGCATTTATTCCTAAAACATAACTCTCTATATGTTTTCTGTACTCAGACCTGCACTCGGTTTGTCCTCTGCCGGCTGCTTCAGTTTGCTGGTTTTCTCACTGTGCTGTTCTGTATTCTCATCCTGCTGTCCTTCCTTAATTCTCTTTTCTTTCTGTCTTTTTCTGGTCCGTGACCTCTGATCCGCTGTTTTTTTTCCTCTACGAAAACCATCTCTCCTTTTATTCTTAAATCTCCCCCTGTTAAACTGCAGCTGTACTAATTTCTGTAAATTTTCTCCCTACTAGGTTCATGATGGTACAATAAGAAGATGCAGGTGGAGGTAAGTGAAACCGTTAACACTTGATTAAATTGTAACAAAAAGTGGAAGCTATGCCCATATAAGGAAAATAGCTTATACATTAAAAAAAAATAGAAAACTTGAGAAAAAATACGTGGTCACAATAACACAGTGCTAATAGAAAAAAACTTTCAAAAGTGTCTTCAAACAAAAATAGCAAAACTAAATAAAAACAACAAAAATAAAACACACCATGCACATAAAAGCTAATAAGCAAGTTAGTCACAAGGGTGACAACACAATTATGAATAAGAATGGGAGTGGATTTCACTGTGTATTTGTTTGTAGTACTGTTATTAGGTGAGTCAGTAAGTCACCCCATAGGGTAACACCAGCGGTGTTAACAGATCCAGAGCAGATGTATTTACTGTAGATACGACACAGTTTAGATCTTAAAATATATTCAATGATGCTTCTATGGGCTAGATTTTCAACTTCCCTTATTAAGTTGTGTTGAAAATTCATATTCACATCAGTAGAGAAGCCTTGTTTAAGAGAAACGCAAGTCATTTAAGAGTAAAGGGAAATATAAAACAGACCTCATTACAGAAAGTGTGATTATAGTATTATTATTATACAAAACACCCCCTGCTTGTCACTACACATTGGTGCATTAGGGAAATGACTGTCTTGGATACCATACAGTAACCATACTGGGGACCCAGAGAATCCAGTTGGGATTTATTTTGTACTGGCCCTGTCGGTCCCCATGCTGTAATCATCTTTGAAACAAGGATAACAAGTTTATGCAGTAATTAGCCAAAGGAAATAATAGATGTGTATAATAAAACTAAAATGAAACTTTGCAAGGGAACCCTACAGAAAAACTCAATTATTGTTCCCTGTTTTAACAGATTCAGGGCCTCGTTCACTTAACTGCGGTAAATTACCAGAATTACCGTGTGGCAGAGGGAAGCCACACCCCGTGCAAAAATGAACCAGCGGTAGCTCCATTCTCTAAGCCAATTATATGCACAAATAAAGTGAGCTAAATGGTTCATTTGCAAGTTGTCACAATGTGTGGAATTCAGCACGGAGAATTCAACACAAGGAATTATGCATGAGGTTTACACACAGTACTATAGTATATATATTTTTGTCACTGAATGTTATCAGATCTTCAACCAAAACCTAATATTAGATAAAAGGGACCCTGAGTGAACAAATAACACAAAAATTCGATACATATTTCATTTATTTATTAAAGAAAGTTATGCAACACACAATGCCACCGTGTGAAAAAGTAATCGCCCCCTTAGACTCAATAACTGGTTACACCATTGTTTCTTTGAAAATTTTTTACACTTATAGCTTTAAAGTCTGTTTCAAAGCTCTTGGCCGCTCTAGTGCACTCGGATTTCTGATCTGTCCTCTAAATCACTGCAGGAAGAGCGATTAAAAAAAAAACAAAAAAAACATAAGTGCTCTGGCTTTTCTGTTCCGTACTACATCATGGATTGTTATTGCTGTGGTACCTGTTTCATAATGTGTGCAATAATCGTTCACTAATGTATGCACTAAAGAAGTTCGATCAGTAAGTGTACGTGGTTCCTGTGAGAGTCCAGTCAGACCACAAGCCCCTAGAAGCTGTAATAACCAAACCTACTGGGAAGGCATCAGCAAGGCTACAAAGAACGCTACTTCAAATTCAGAAATATTATATACAGATAGTGTACACCCCAGAAAAGGATATGTTAATAGCCGACACGCTGTCCAGGGCAGTACCTGATAGCTCAGCTGAGGAAGACTTTGATCTCAGCAGTGAGAAGGTCATATATGCAGTAGGTTTACATGAGGCAATAGGTGGAGATATACTGCACCAGCTAAAACAAGCCACTAGCACAGACTGTGACATACAGTTGTTAAAGAAATGCACAACAAGGGATCGCCTGATAGAAGGAAGCAAACACCCTTCCGAATCCAGTCCTACTGGCCACTCAGGAACACTCTACACATGGAGGATGACCTGGAGATGGTGAATAAAGATATCATCATTCCAGGAGAACTCAGAGCAGAAATGTTTAAAAGAATCTACACAGCACACCAGGGCATACAGAGGGCACTGGCACAGGCTAGAGTAGTAATGTGTTGGCCGAGCATGAACAAAGAAATGCAGATGATGGTTGAGGCCTGCATTTCCTGTCAGGAACAGTTGCCAAGCAAAAATGAAGAGTCACTTCACCCGCATTCTGTTCCAGAACTAGCTGCAGATATCTTTGAGTTTAGGGGGCAGTCGTATCTTTTTGATAATAGACTATTTCTCCAAATATCCAGAGGTGTTAAGAATGTCAGACAAAAGGACCTGTACGGTCGTAACAAAACTGAAAGCTGTGCTCACAAGGCATGGCATACCTAAATAATTAATATCTGACCATGTGCCATTTGCAAGCCAGGAGATGGTGCAATTTGCCAGAAGCTGGGAAGTAACTCATTCTAAACCAGGTTACCCACAATCAAACGGCATGGCTGAAAGAACAATACAAACTGTTAAAAGATTGTTCATGAATTCTGTGCAGACTAAGACTGATGCTCACCTGGCGCTACTCAGTTTGAGAAACACACCACTCGCTGGGCTGAAATACACTCCTGCACAATTACGAATGGGTCGTGTATTCAGGTCAACACTTCCAGCTAGCAAAGCAGCATTGAAACCTGCAATACTTCAGAATGTGCACAACCGTCTCAAAAGGCTACAGATGCAACAAAAAAGGTTCTATGACAGAAATGTGTCATTGCTTTCTGTTCTCAGAAAGGGAGAGAAAGTATGCATGGAAACAGCTGAAGGATGGCAGCCTGCCACAGTAGTGAGAATCTGTGATGAGCCAAGGTCTTATGACATTGTCACACCATCTGGAGAAAGGTACAGGAGAAAAGGGAGGCATTTGAGACTGGACAGAACAGTCCAGTATGCAAACAAGGAAGCAGAAACTACACTGATTGAAGCTAAGACCAGTACAGTGGGTCATGAACCCACAAGCGGCAAGGAAGTGACAACAGCACAAGAAAGTGAAATGGTGAACTTGTAAATAAGTGCAGCAGTGAACCCTCCGAGACGGATTCAGCTCAGGACACACAAAACAATTGCTTTACTAGAGCTGGACACCGTACATGGGTTCCATCGAAACTCCAAGATTATGTCTTGATTTGAGGCACTGGTAAAGTCTGCACTCCAACAGGGTAATGTGCTTGTAACCTCTGACCCCAACAGATAGTAAAGATAATATGTTAAAAATGCTCCTGTTAACAATAGTGAATTGTTCAAAGGTTATACACCACCCACTCTATATACATTGCAGGTGTCGGGTCCAATATAAATCCGCTATATATCAAGGGCCGCGATATAGCGAGAGACCCACAGAAAAACAAATAGGCTAACAAATACTGTACAACCACTCCCTCGTTTTATCAGGGGCGTCAGGGTCCAATATAAATCCTCTATGCAATCTGCTTTTTCTCATTTTTCGTCTAAAAGGCAGCACATTGTTTTAATTCGTACTGCGGAGGGTAATTCCTTCTCATCAACTTAAGTCTCCAATTAATTTCATGAGTCTTCCTTTCCTTTCTCAAATGCACAAACCCGCTGCATTGAAAGAATCCCATTCCAAACATAGGAAGCTTGTTGCTAGGGAGCTGACGTCACTTTTGCTAGTGCATTGCTGCCACAAGTGAACACCTTGTTGGCTAAAATAAAAACCGCTTCAGCAAGTAGATATTTAATTTGCTTTGTGTTATAGTGCAATGTGTGCGTATATGATAACAGTATGATATTAATGCTTTGTTTTTATTTATTTTGTATATTTTTGCTTGTGATTTGCAGTACGAAATAAAATGAACAGTAATTCTAAGTGCCTATGTATGTATATTGCAGCTAAGGCATGCGCAGTTAGACAGTAAAAATGGGCAGCCAACTTCAGGACCGCTATATATCCAAATCCGCAGTATAGCGACAGGCGATATAATGAGGGTTGGGTGTATATCGCAAAGTAAATGCCAAATGTAAAGCAGATAGTTTTAGTCCTTGAAGAAGGGGGTGTAGTATCAAACAGTAGTATTTTCCGGCAATAGGATCTGACGCAGTCTTCAGAATCAGACTGAACATGCTCAGTTATACGTATGGCTTGTGTGCATAAAAGTTCCTATTTTGTTTAAACTACTTACCTGTGTAGTTGTCCAAGTTCACTAAGGTTGCAGTCATAACAAAATACTGGCCAACTAAAGCAAACATGATAGCAGGACTGGAAGGATAGACCTCCCTGCTTGCCTAAAGGAAACTCAATGTGCAGCAGGTGGCCAGGTGTGAATTGAACAATTGACAATCAATTAACTCTGGTCACCTGCTTTTAAAAAGGGGCTGAAAAGTCAAATCCTGGGTTTTTCTTTGTTCTGTTTTTTGTTTGTTCCTGTCCTTCTGTATCAGGGTGAAGATTCATGCCAGGGATGATAGCCAAGGAGAGTGAACCGGATGGACCAACCAAGATTATCACTGTGTGTGTAATTGGGTTAATTCCATAAATGTTAGGGCAGGGATTAATTTAGGGGATTTTAATCCCACCAAGAGTTTATTTAAATGTCTGTTACGGAGAAGGTTCCTGAAGCAGGACCTTCCTTTTTAGTGGGAGCAGCGCTTGGCCACCTTTTGTTTTATCTATTTTTCTCACTGTTTTTTGTTTTGGATTTTTTTTTATTATTATGTACGTGTGTGTATTTCCTTCAGCACTAGGGATATCATTACTGGTACCCTAGTGGCAGCCACCAATAACTGTAACTGCTTTCAACTTGTGTATTAATAAAACCTGGACGCCTGAGCGGTGTTTCAATGTCAAACCCTTTGTGTCTCTCTGTTCTCTCAGCGGATACCCAACACTGTAACAGAACACCGTTGCTTTTTTTCCTATGCATCTGTGAGGCCCTCAGATTGTAAACGGAACAAATTCCCAGAAGCGTAAGAGGATTGTAATCAACACCAGAAACCCCTTTTGTGAATTCTAGCCTGTCATTGTTGAATGAGTGACAATGCTACCTGCATAAAACATTAAGAGCTAGGTTTAGAAAACAGCTAATGACTGAAGACAGTCACAACCTGAATTACAATGAACACCTGTGACATAAGGATTTACATTTCACTAAAATCCAGTCTTACCCAACTTTTCCAAAATGGTAAATAAAATAAAACACCAGTATTAGTAAACAAGCAATGAGGAAGTATTCAACACCGCCCCCCCCCCCCCCCCCCCTCCTCTCTCATTATAGGAAAATAGCCAGGCTGATACTATCCAGTATGTTGTATATGCAGCAGGATTTTTAAATACTCCACTAGTGTCACCTGTTGGTGAAAAGAAATATAACATTAAAATAAATCTTGGGTTTTACACTCCTTAAAAATATCTACAGACATCATTGTGGCTTCTATTGGCTCTCCTTTCACACTTCACTACACATTTAAGCATCTGGCACATTTAAGCATCATTACCAGTATAAAACAAGAGTTTGAACACTTTGCTCCTCAGGTATAATCAAAATGAAAATGTGTGGTAAAGAATGTGTATACCAAGTTTCATCCCAATTCAGTGAGTTGTTCTGAAGCTGTAGATACAAATGTATGCAAGTACAATATAGGACAGATGTAAGTACAATGACCTACATTCACACTGAGTTAAACATCTTTAATGTAAATACGCATTTTATATTAAGGCAATTGGTTTCTAAGATAAAGATACAAGCCAGATCTTGTTAATATGTTGGTTACAAAACTACACAAAAGGCATCACTTGAGCAATTTAGGTATATTTAAAACGTAAGTGTGATATACAGCGTAAGCAGGAGACAAACAACTACATTTCTATTTACTTGCCACGTGTGTCAAACGTCTCATTGGCCACATGCAGTATACTGTTAGGCTTTAGTAATTGGCAGTAACCACCAGAGGGAGCTGTTACAGAGTTGCTTTTTACAATTACCGATAACTCAGTAACATTAGGCCTTTATAATTACAGATGCAAAATTCAAATTGCATTGCAGCCAGGCAATTATTTTGCACAGAACCCTATGTAAGCTTAAAAGCAATGCAAATTACTCAACACACACAAATAATGATCCGCACTTATGGTCTCAATGAGCGCATCAGTCTATTTAGGGCTGTACTTGCAGAGATAGGAGTACAGAGAGCAGTAGTCACTGTATGACATTTGTGGAGCACGAAAATACAAAGCACAAAAATATGTCCTCTTGGCACACGGAAAAGAAAACAAAAGTTTTCTGAGAAGGAGCTTAGAGTCCTAAGGCTGAGGTCACTGAAACAGAGCTGTTTGGAAAAGGTTCTGCCAACATCAGTTATGCTAGAATCCATAGGAAATGATATGTATTGGCCTACCCTTTTTAGTATGACATCCAGAAATTTGCCTAGCACTGAAAATGTGGATTGGGCTCTCCCTCCAGGCACTCCAACTGTTGTCTGAAAGGAACCAGAGGCTAAGTAGTGCAGAGAACACAGCACTTTCACATGTGCAGGGATAGCGGTCCCTAGATTGACGCTGGGGTCTAGCTCATACATCAATTCAGCTATTAGTTCTAGGATGACCTGCAGAGTGAGACGATAACGCTTTAGCACGGCATCCTCCGACATCCCAAACAAGGTGACCCTGGGATTAGATATGCAGGGTCTTCTTCGTCTTGCCTTTCTCCTCCGAACGTGTTCCTGTCTCTCCTCAACAAGAGTCAAGTGTTGTGGAATCAGGAAGTGTACCACAGCAGCCATCCTGAAGCCAATGACAGGTCTCTGTAGGTGTGTGCTTTCATACAGCTCTTAGTTACTCACTTCTACAATGGTTTGAACATTGTAAGAAGATGTGTAAAGTTTTTGGAGGGTCAGCAATTGCCTAAGTTCAAAGCAAAATCCTTACATCACCTTATAATGTTTGCACCCGCAAATCACTTTGCATGCATCCTTACATCACCCCCCAGGTGTATAGTGAGACAGCCAGCAAAATGTTCTCACCTGTAATAAAGTAGAGCATTTAACTAGTAGACTGGTTCTAGTGATATATCTGTGGAAACACCTACTAGTTGACTTATAAAAGACTGTATAATCTGCTGTCTTTCCCTCTGTGGACCAATATTGACATGCAATATGGAAATGCTGCTTTTGTATATTACAGAATATATATCAGGGATTTGCATAACCATTTCATCAGTCATGTGAGGAATACACTGTACCCTGTTTGCACAAACGGATGAGCTACACAACACAGGTGATTCTATTTATTTGTCCAATGCCTGTATATACACTCACTGGCCACATTTGCATTGACTCCCCTGTAAGTTTGTGTATGCAAACAATGCTGGGTACTTTGAATGCTCTGGAAAGGTGAATATATCCTAAGCACTTTCTGACCAACTTTTACTTGCAAACTTAAACTGGAAACAGACAACAAATTTATCTTAAAAGAAAAAAAACAATTCACGACAAACAAGACAAAATGAGCAGTCACCGCAAAGGTGCTCAAGTAAAACATTTTACAAGACCCAATGTATTGCATATGATAAATATGTGCATACTGTTTTCTTAGTGGTGGAAAAATTGATAAATTGGATTAAAAACTATGTAAAAGACCGAAAACAGCATACCGTACCAGATTTTAAATGGGTGTTTCCCTGCTTTCTCAGCGGAAGTTGTTTAGGCATGGGCTAGCAAGCACAGTGCGATGCGTAACACTTTTTAACGCGTACATGAAAATAACACTACACCAGTCGTTTTGAATGTCATCTGCAAACTTTGTTGTGAAGTTCATTGTGAAGAAAAAATAAATAAATTACACATGCTACTTGTGAGAACGTGAGGACACCACTTCAGGAATTACGCCTAAAGAAATACAGTTAAACATTTTTGGAACACAGTTAACATTGTAGGGGAGACCGGGGTTAGTTGAGACACCACCCATAATTTCCTGTCACATGATGCCATGCTTCCTTAACAACAGTTAAAGTAGCATAACCATGTGTTTAACCCATCCCCTTTGTGTGGAAGCTTTCAAGGTATGAGAATGAGAAACAACAAAGTACTGGTGAAATGGCGATTTATTTATAATCCAAAGTCTGATGACAAACAGTAAAGAAATGGAGGGTTGGTAATACACAACAATGTGTATTGCACAGTTCAATAAACACAGGGTTCAGTCCCAAAATAATAAACAGTGTTTGCTCCAGGACTTACAGACTGAGGGTCAATGTGGCCCCTCTCAAAATTTTAGGGGGACATTTTCTTCAGTGAGGAGGTCAATATGTTTGATTCAGAACCAACCACCATTTCTTATTTTTGTTTGTTTTAAATATGCCAACAGAGTTTAATGACCTTTTGTTTCTGAACAAAAAATAAAACTGTAAAGCTGTAGATACAACCAAGGTGTCTCTACAACACTCACTGTCACTTTTGGGGAAAATATTGGGAAATGTGTCACAGTGATGCTGGTGTATCACTGAGTAGAGGATATTAATTGTACCAAATCACATTAGAACAGGGGTTTTCAATCTTTTTAAGCGGTGTACCCCTTTCCAAAAAATGTAGTCCACCGTGTACCCCCATCTGAGATAGTCAATAAGAAAATGAAAACAGAAAAAACAGTCTGTACAACAACATGATACAACAAAATGCACAAGCCTTGGAGTGTGTGATGGATACAATTATAAAAGTTACAGTATTATAACAAGAAAAATACATATATTTAACCTTTGGATAAAAATAATCCCTCAAACAGGTTTCTAGGTGTTGGAAACATCAACATAATTTTATTGTAATTACTAATTAATTAAAATCAATGAAGCCTCAGTGCTAGCCTCAATCACTCAGAAATGACATAGGACTATTCCATGATACCAAATGGCAATCATGTATTTTTATTGATAATAAAATTACAGAACAAAGTTTACTATCCACACATCTCTACAGCTGACCTCATTACGAAAACATATTATTGGCATTTTTTAATTCTGACTTAAACATACAGTACTGATGCTAATTAAAAAATAATAATAAAATGCTTACCTAGTATCAGTGTGATGGATGTCCCTTTTTGTTACCACACAGATCACTGATGATGGCAGGGAAATTGGAGAGAGCTTCAGTCGCAAGACATTTTTGGCATTTTTAATCTCTGACGGTATTTCGTCTTGATCGCCCTTTGCTAGTAATGTACTAGTATTGAGCCAACAATCCATATTTTTTCACTGGATTGAAAGCTAAAAACTCTCACACCAGACGTAACGGCTTGTCAAATTAGACCGCATGGCAATACTTCGGTTTCTGATTGGCCATACATTCTGTATTTTAAAACCAATAGTATTTAAGTTGCAAAAAACTTTAATTGGGTCACTGAAAAAAATAAATATGGATTTGCAGGCACGAACATACACAGGAAATAAAGTTAAAGACTAGGCTTTTAGTTTTTTTTTAAATATGTATTTTTTTTGTATCCCAAAGACAGACTGCAGTAACCGCCCAACTGTTTATATGACATTTAAACAACAGGGCTTATTATACTGTATAATTAATATGCTTACTGTAACCTATAACAATAGCACTTTTATTCACTCAGGTTAAAGCTAATGTGACTCCAGAGAAGTTTTTTACAGAAATTAATTGGTTCTTCATTAATTAGTTCATCATTAATATCCTTGACACTAGCCTAATCTTTTCCTGTGGTATTGTTGTTTTTGTGTGTATTTTACTTGTCTTTCATTAAATGAATGAATTTTTACCACACCTGAGAAATTACTATGATTTTTAAACAGTAATTAGTATATTTTAATGGCTGGAATCAGCTGGCTTCATTAATTTCTTTGTTTTTTTCTTGTTAAATGCATTTTTATTGCACTTGTTATTATGTTATTTTTTTATAACAGGCATTATAATGTATTGAATAATTGTTTTCTGCTTTGTCCATTAATAAATGTGTTTTTAATGGAACCATGTTGCCCATTTCAAGTTTATGCTATACTGTCTCAACTTTTTGAGAGACTTTCTAATTTTTTCTTAAGTATTTTTAACCAATTTGATTAACTCTGACTGTCAATCCACATTGTTTGTAAAACAAGCACAAACCAAAGTTATGTATGGTGCAAAATTTCAGCCTGCAGTAGTCATCATTTGTCCTATATGCAGTGTTTTCCAAAAATTGTCTCAACTTGCCCCATTCTCCCCTATTGGACAATGGTTAAGTAGCTTCACAACACTATGAAACCAAATCCCTTAATTTACTCCCTTAAAATTACATTCTTTTTACCTTCTCATTTCACTGCAATTATACTTTTAAGGGAGAAGTAAGGCAATTCCCCACTTAATTTGTGCATACTTTAAGGGGGTTTTACCCCTTAAATATAGCCCTTAATAAAAGAGTTTCAGGGGTTTATTAAGGCATATAATTCCTTTATATATACCCCTGACTTGTTTTTCAGGGGCCAAGTAAGGCATTTAACCCCCTTAATCACCTCAAGAAAAGTCAAGGATATACAAATTACAATAGGATAGATCCCACAAACTTTAATTATTAAAAAATGTGTATCATTTCACCTACGTGGAGTATTTTAACAAATTGCAATTTTCACATTTGTTAAAATGCTTTATATAGAAAGAATAAGGTGAAATGGATGTATATTTTAATAACTAGGGACAGCAGCGCTATCCTATTATAACTTGTATATCCCTGACTTTTCTTAACGTGATTTTATTTAAGGGGTTTAAATGTCTTAATTGTACCAATGTAGCAACTTTAAACACTTGTAAAGTCTTACCTTTTATAATTGACGCAAGGCCATATGATCCGTTTTTTCGTTTCCTGTGTCTGCTAAGAAATAAATAATAATAATAATAAATCATATTTACAGCATATACTTGAATTGTATTGATTCTAAACATCTGTTTAACCTTTACTCAAAACACGTATATGACAAAACGGCAGTCAAACTGTAAGTTCAACATTATTGCTGCATTTATTTATTTATTTTTCTACTTTGGAGCACAGAAGAGTTAAAGGACGTCATACCGGGGACGTCCTAGTTTTAGCCAGACGTTACGTACCTCCAGTTTACAAAATGCAGATTAGAGGCGCTGTCAGGTTCACAAAACAGCAACCAGATACTTAGTCCTGGTACTGCTGTACACCAGGAAATACACTATGCCGAGTAAACAGAGGATATCAGAAATCTAAACATCTCATTCTAGAAATGCGAGCGACCATGACTAGCAGCAGACGGCGTGAGAGTCCTCGGATCTGTTCAGTAGAATGCGCCAGTCACCTTCTGTCAAAGAGACCCCGGCTAAAGGATCTGTCCATTCCTGAAAACGCAGGTAAAACATTTCAAGCGCTTCCAATCTGGATGCGCCTATATTTTTATGGAATGCACGGGATTACGTTGGACATCATCATTTCGTCCGTGCAGAGATTTGTATACACCACTGATTTGAAGCTGCTGGGGTTCTCCTCTCCTTATCTTTGCATTGCCCACTCAATTACCCATTTTGCTCTGGAGAAAATGTATTTGCAGAAGAAGAGCTTCCAAGGGCGCCCTGTTGTTTTTAATTTTATCTTGTATCCTTCGGTCTATATAGGGATACAGCTTTTAGTGGGGAAGACGGTTGTCAGCACAAATAACGCCAAATGTCTGTCTGTAGTCAATATTGCTGTTCTGTACCTCATCGCACTGTACTACTCTCAAGTGTTTCTCAAGCGATTCTTACGCCTGCAGTACCATTGCTCAAAGAAAGGCACGCCGACTGCACTTATAGACATGTCTTCTCAACGACTTCCTGACATTATTCGATTCTTGTTCTTTGGCATGCATGGTTTTTTAGATGAAGTCCTTTTCACTTCATTTTTCAATCTTGTTGAAAATTCAGACCAAACCTTGACTGGGCACACCTCGCTGTGGTCCTTTCTAATGTACGGAAGCTGCAGTTTCGTGGTGGAAAAGCTGTATATGTATCTTCATTACAAAAGAGGCTGGGGAGCCTGGAAAAGGCTTCCAATATACATACTTTTTATTTACACCTGGGAGTTTTCCTGGGGATTGGGCCTTCGACAGTATAATGCTTGTTCATGGGACTATTCGCACTATCCTTTGAATTTTAAGGGGCTCGTAACACTGGTGTATTTACCTGGGTGGGTGTGCCTCAGTTTGTACCAGGACATGCTCTCTAACGTGCTGCTGCGTGTCGAATGTGCCGAAAGCAGAATCTCACAAACCTCTGCTAATGCCATGGACGGGACTGAATACCAATCAAAGGACATTTAACTTCACGAATAAAGCCGCATCCTTCTCACTGTCGTTTTATATACAAAAAACGTTTTTAACAACAATGCTTTGATTTTCAGCTTAAAATCGTGAGTGGATTTGAAATATTCAGTATAAAGCAGTCATTTATACCGTTTATAAATAGTTTAATATAAAATAAAATTGTTTACAAATTATAATACAGCAAGAATTAATCTAAACAAGCGACACCAGGTAAACTGCCATTTATATACAAAATGTAATTCTTTTTGATACAGAATCAAGGGGGTGTACTGGCAAAGGACATCAAAGAAGTAAAGAAGTATGCCGACACATGTTTGTAGGAAGAATATATTACATTGAATTATTGACAATTTAGTTATGTAGTTATAGTGGAATTGGATCCCAGTATTAATCTATACCACATTTTCCATTATAAAACGTTAAAAAAAGGGGGGGAGGGGAGGGGCAATAAGCAAATATTTATATAATATTTTATTAAATTATGTGATAAGCAAACTATATGCTTATATGATCCGAACTTAATATTGCAACAGGGTTGCCAACCTTCAGTACATTTGGGAATACTCATTTTAGACGGTATAACCTATGTCACTCTGCTCCAATTCCTTTCCATTGTTATAAGATAGAACTTGAAAATGCCAAAGTTCTAATGCAAGTGATAGAGGCCATTTAACTGCCGACTTATTTTCAATAGGGATTTAAAAAATCAATTTACAGTAAAAGACAAACAGAAGTTAATATTATTATTAGTTATATACGTGTTAGAATGTCTATCCGTGTCAAATACTGTTTAAGAGGTTTGCAACCCTGAAAAAGAACGTTCCCTTACCTGCAATAATTTAAGCGGATGTTTTGAATCTGTTAGTACACTAACCCAACATAAAGGATGGCACAGGCAAATACTTTACTTTTCCTATAGTTCCACTGTCTGTCAATGGCACTATAGTGCTGTGATTCTTCCACATATTCTGGTTCTGGCAACAGAAGTGAAATGTAATTTGTCTGATTACAAAGTTTACAAATATATAGTTGTTAAGTTACACAGTTTTCAAATAAACTAAAGCTACCCTGGAATGTAAATAGACTTTTGGCATGCATTAAGACTTGCACAATGTTGTCAGAACATCAATGAAATGTTAACTGTAAATCAACTAAGGAATATTTTTTGTGGCACTACACATTTACACAAAACATATTTGTTACACTTAGTATTGATTAAATATTAAATTGATAATTATTTAAAAAATGAAGTACATTGTGCAGTTTTCACTGTTAGTTTTAATTAAAAACCTATAACTTTGTATACATTTTATTAAAAACATTAAACCCTAGTTTTAATAAAAATCAATAATCTGCTGGTTATTTTTCTTGTTCTATGCCTAGTTTCATTGTGGATGTAGAAAAAGGTAAGTTTTGCTTTGTTTAATTGATTTTAAGTCTATAAAAAACATAGCATCCATGGGGGCTTAGTGTAAAGGGAATGGCATCTCAGATGTGTCTGTCAGCAAAAACCTAACAAGTCACATGACCTTGGTGCGGCTGCCATGTTAGGCCAGAAGTCATTGTCACCAAGATATTTAGCATACAAGGTTTATATATGCAAATATGATGACACTGCCTCAAATGTTCAACTGAGATATGAGGCCTTGAGGGTATGGCAGCAGATTTGTAAAAATACTGGTACAAAACGGTAGATTTTTCTTATATGATACCCACAATAAAACTTTACTTACATAATCATATACAGAAGCCAATATCTCAAAGCCAACATCTTAAAAGTGTTAGTTTATTGCATACACACACAAAAAAGAGTTTTAAGAATGTTTGGAAAGTATGCCGCGAATACTGTAATCATATATTCTACAGTGAAATACCTTGTTACATACTAAGGACCCAGGAGCATTATACCAGATATGCTTTGTGAATGAGCTCCTGTATCGTTACATCTGAAAGCACAAGATTGAAATACATATCTTTATTTCCATCTCATTATGACATGGTTATTGATGTAGATGTGTAGGCTGCTAACCACCAGATGCGATGCAGCAAGTGAAACTGCAGCAATGAGACAAAATGAATTGAGCCTATACCTTTGATAAGTACCTTTCACACCACAGGCAACACGCCAGGCGACGTGGGAGTGGCACCAGGGCGGCACTGGAGCCACATTAAATAAATAGGATTGAATACTATTTTTAGCGATTTGTCACTTGTCAATTAGGGCAGAGAACGGCTCCAATGCACGTGGTCCACCTGGTCAGTGAAGCAATTTCCAAAATGACGACGAAACAAATCATACTTGCTGCCTTTACGACAAAGGTCATCGCAATTACAAAGATGCAGAGATGATAGAAGACAGAAGAAGAAAGGAGCCTACTTGCTTTCAGAATAACAGTTTTTTATGGACCTGCACACACATTGAACTTTTTGCCCTTTTCAGTAGGTTGACTGACCACACATTGAGCTTTATGGGGCCTATATGCTAGCAGTTTCTTTTTTTTTTTTTTTAAATAACAACACCTCAAGCTTCTTGTACTTTCCAACTAACTGTTTTTCTGAGAATAACAAATTGAGCTTTCTGTTAACTGCTAAAATAAGTTTTGTGGTTATCGATTACCATCTAAACTAATTTTTCATTAACTGAAAATCATGGTGTTGCTTGGCCTTGTAGTATCACTAGTAAAGCTGATCGTTGTGGTCTGGTCATGTGTTTTTGAAGAATTACCACTGAGTATATTTTGCTAAAGGTGTTAGTGCAGGATCCGGTCAAGATATTTAACTGAGATGCTAGCTTGTTGAAATGAATTATTATTCTAGTTTAAAAATATTCATATATAACCAAGCTAATGCAGTATATGCATTTTTTACTTAAACCTATTATAAGTATTTTTCAGCATGTTTTTGTTAAACACTTAGGGGTAGATGTACTAAAGTGTTGCGTCTGTTGCAATCGTTGCAAACCACATGCAAACCAGAAGGAAGTGTAGCGTGAAATGTACTAAACAAACGCAACGCTGTTAGCATCATTTTAACGAATGCTTTGCAGCCGCAGTTCTTATTTGCGCTTTAGCCTTAAATGAATATGTAATTCTGGGCGTTCCTGCAGAAATTCACAAAAACAGGGTGGAGACAGTGCAAGTGAGGGATAAAAAATATTGTAATGAGTTGTACTAAAGCTGCGGGCAATTGCGACACTTACAATTGCATCGATTCGTTAAGAACTTTTGAAAGCATGTTTTAAACAGTCACAATTGTTGCTGGCATTTCCCAGTCTGCTTTTTCTCGTGTGTTGCCAGTTGTGCTCAATGTACTTTTGAGACAAACACCCAAGTACCTAATTTTCACTAAAGTCAGTGTGTACTTACAAGCCTTGAAAACAAATTTCTATGACATTTCTGATTTTCCCAGCGTGTTTGGAGCAATAGACTGCACACATGTGCCACTAACCCCTCCATCCCATTCTGAACATCTGTATAGGACCATGATCTATTGTGTGTTAATCGTTTGGGTTACTAAGTAGACCAAGTTAAAAATAATAAAAATAAAAAAAATAAAATCATTTAGTTTCAACTTAAAATAATCATTACCTAACCACTCCTCAAAAGAAAAGGTTAAGCTGATATTCTTTGCCTGAAAAATAGATGTCTTATATAAGTAGAATATGCTATTAGTATTAGTTTTAGATGGGTGGATAAGATTGTTCCCTTTCAATTCGAAGACGATCACCAAAACATTACAACAAAACATTAAGACATATGGGATATGTCTTCCTATTGGTAGGTATTCATTGAGCTCTTTATAGCAGAGCTGCCGATAGGCCCCTTCCTGGTGTGACGTCCTTGGTCCCACCTACCGAGGGATTAAACAGTCAGCCCACGGAAACCACATCCTCTTTTTGCCTCTCAAGATGGTGAGGTAAGACCTCTGTTTACAACTAAGCGTATTTTGAAAAAGCTTTTCTGAGTTGACTGCAGTTCAGGGGCGGAGTCACGCTTGGGCCTGAGGGGCCTGGGCCTGCCTATTTTGCTCATGGGCCCACCCAGTTATGAGTCGATTGACACATTTTTTCATGCCAAGCCGAATGTACAGGCAAATACCGCACGTGCCAAGTATCAAACAACTAAAACCAAAGTTTGTATAATGATCGTCTGACCATGCTATGCCTTTAACGTACAGGCAATTTTTCTTTTCACTGCAAGGCACACATGCAACCAGCTTGCTAGCAGCTGCTGTTTAGCTAAGTTTTTACATTTGCAATTAGCTATCTAAATACCTACAGAAAGTTTAGCCAACTTTGCAGTAAACCGTAGCTGTATTTGCGTCTTATGCATCAGCTATGTCCCGACAATCCAGTCTTTAATTTTGTAAAAAGAAAATGAACCGACGAATCAGCGAATGTGCCAGTACCAGGGATCAGGGAAACTTCGACTTCTTCAAATGTTTCAGTATTACCAGGATTCAGTGAAAACGCAAGTTCAGCAAATACAGCCTCGGATTTGTCTGCCATTGATGAACCGCCGACGCAATCGATAGTCGTGCGTTATCCAACCTCCCTCATTGCTGGTAAGTCCCGCAGCTTCGCAGCTCATTGCTATTCGGAACACAAGTGGCTGGAATATAGCATTTCAAAAAACACAATTTTCAGCTAAGTTTAGTTGTGGTTTTAATGATTGGAAACTGGTTTTAATGATGATGCACCAGGCCTGTACAAAGCATTAATCGTGTAAAGCTCATGAAGTAGCGTTTTGCAAGTTTGATAGCTATAGAAAGTGCCAGCAGTCAGGCCGTGGAAATGTTTTTAATCAGTTAAATAGGGAGGCTGTGAGTGCTCGATTGATCGAAAACAACCGGCAGCACATCAAGGTTGTGCTTGATATTGTAATGGTGTGTGTGAAATAACAAATAGCTCTCGATGGGCACACGGAGAATGATGAACTTTCTCGAACTTTATCAACTGCTCTGCAAGTATAACCCAGAAATAAAAAGCCCACTAGAAGCACTTCCGAAAAATGCAACTATGACAAGTCATGAAATTCAAAAGGATCTAGTTGAAGCTGCAGCCTCTTTGCTTCTTTCTAAAATCAGGCAGGAATTGCACGAGGCCTCAAACACATACTATTCTATTCTTGCGGACGAATGCAAAGACAAGTCCAAACAGGAGCTGTGATGAAAGAGATGAAATAGAGAGCTGTAGGTTTTCTGGACAGCTGACATGACGGCAGAAGGAATATCTGTGAAAATAATTAAAGTTTTGAGTTGGATCCCGAGTTGTGTGTTGGCTTCGGTTTCGATGGGGCGTCTGTCATGTCTGGGTATAAGGGGGGAGTGCAAGTCATTTTGAAACGCAAATTTCCACAAGCTATTTATGTTCACTGTCATTCTCACTGCCTGAACCTGGTGCTTTCTGCGGTTGCAAAAACGTCTGCAGACGGTACCACTTTTTTGAGATCACGAATGCGTTGCAGTCTTTCATGACTGGTCATACAGGCATGCTCGTTATTTAGAGATTCAGAAAGAGGTGTATCCCAGTCGTCAGTGTCTTGAGCTTGAGCTGGGGCTAGATACACGCTGGAGGTCCAGTTCGGTGAGCAAGATACTCAACCTTTTTTATGTTATTTTAGAAGCGCTAATGGAGTTTGCAGAAGGTGGGGGGCAGACCAAGTTGGAGGCACAGTCTTCTCCAGCAAATTCAAACAAAAAAATATATTTTTACTTGTTTTATTTGGGAAACTGTTTGAAATGTCTGACTTTGCCACCAAAGGCTTGCAGAGTGCAACCATATCTGTCACAGACTGTATAGATTTAATTGAGGGCCTGAAGGAGAGTTTGACAGACTTAAGAGGTAGTGAAAAAATGGTTTCAGCAAGGTGCAGACATTAACAAATGATCTAATGCAAGTCCAGGCTTGACACCCTTGTCCAGCTGCTGGGATCGAGCCTGGAGTTCCCCTGCAGTTGTATTGCTGGAAGCTGGCTTGCCACTTCCCTGAAATCAGAAACTCTGCTTCTGTGAACTCAGCTATAAATGCTGCACAATAAAAAAATAAATAAATACAAGCGTGATTCCTCCACCAGGATCCAGCTCTTGTACTCTGGTACTGGAGAGAACGAGACACTGGCGTCTGCCGTACTCGCCAGTCTGTCTGGCTGGGCAAATGGTTTATAACAGTGGACCGAAAGGATGTGTATTCCACGTCCCTATTCGTCCAGCACACAGGAAGTATCGCCACTTCGCCTTTCAGGGGAGCGTCTTTGAGTTTTCCATGCTGCCATTTGGCCTCTCCTTAGCCTCCTGCACGTTTTCAAAGTACATGGATACCATCCTAGCTCCCTTGCGGCCGCAAGGGATCAGGGTGATGAACTACCTGGACGACTGGTCGATCTATCCCAGAGGTCATGACCCCAATTATTGTCCTATAGGAACCATTTTGCAGTTTCTGGTCGATCCCCCTCTATGTTGAAAGTGTACCTATCAGCCATATCTGCATGCCATGTCCCCACTGACTCAGTGTCCCGGGCGCTCACATACTAGTGACCCGTTTTTTGAAGGGTGCTCAGCAGTTACGCCCTCCAAGGAGGGTCGTTCTCCCTGAATGGAGCCTTGATATTGTACTGGAGGCTCTCATGAAGGCCCCGTTTGAGCCCATACACTCCATAGAGTTGAAGTATCTGTCTATGAAGACAGCTTTCCTCTTGGCTATCACCTCTGCAAAGCGGGTCAGTGAGCTACAGGTGCTGTCGGTGCACAGCTCCTGTATGCATATTTGGGATGATGGCAGCAGGGTGTCACTGTGTACAAACCCTGCTTTCCTCCCTAAGGTGATCACAGCCTTCCACATGAACCAGTCTGTGGAACTGGAGTCTTTCCATCCACCTCCGTTTTCTTCAGAGGAGGAAAGGCGATTGAACTTCCTCTGCCCGGTGAGGGCGTTGAGGTGTTACGTGGATAGGACAAGAGCTCTGTGTCATTCTGACCAGCTCTTTGTCTGACATGGGATACAGACCCTAGGATAGCCCCTCTCGAAGCAGTGACTGTCGCATTGGATTGTGGACACAGTAACCTAACCTTAAGTAACCTAATGTTTTGTATGCCTGAATAACATAGCACTGTTTTATAAAAGCTTTTTATAGAATTGAGTTTTTAAAGATAGGATTGTCATTTTAAAACATAATCTCTCTTTTCTTTTCTTAATCTCATTTTAAAACATAATCGCTACTTTTCTTTTTTGCAAATATTAAAAATAGGATAACATTCCTAAAGGACAACACTATGTTGTAAACTAAAATATTGTTTTTTTCAATTGAGAACATGTTCTGAATAAAAGCATTGTATATTCTTAATTAAAAATTGTTTCTCTGAAGGAAGCTGTTATCCTATTATAAGTGTTGTGCCTGTTTTTTTGTTCCTCTCAAAAGGTTTATTGGGTTGAATGAATTCATTTCACTCGAGCCTAGAGCACGAATATATAATTCACCTAACCCACCAGGATGCCTGCCACTCCTGTGTTTACCTTTATGAAGCACGAGCATGACAACAACAATACAGGAAGAATTGATAGTGTTACTAATACTAATAAGATAAAACGTATTACAGCATAACCTCATGCTGTGCAGTTTTGTAACATCAACTGATACAAGCTTTGCAGGCACAACGGCTCTGTTAGTCTGGCTCCTATGCTCAACCCATTGGTCACCTGAGCCAGACTGAAGTGGGAAATAGGCAAAAAAAATATATATATTTGAATTTGCAAAGTGAACATTGCTATTTTTCTCATGTTAAACCTTACAGTTGGAAACATTCCTTAACAAAATCGTTCAGACTATAAAATAAAGCATGACATTAAACCGTCAGTATATTGATGGTAAACTTTATACGAATTTGCCTTTACGCTCCTAAAACAAAAGATAGCCCTGCACTGTGCAAGTCGCCCTGTGCCTATGTAATAATAAAACATCAAAACTTTTCACAGTTTATACTGCAACGACGTGTCCAGTCTGCAATATTGAGCCTGCGCCATTATGGTCAGCATTTGCCTACACAGCAACACCAGGCTGAAGCTATTGCATCCACGGAGTAGGGAGGCGGCACAGAGGCTACTTGCAGTCGCTCTTGGGTGGCGAGCATGAGAGACAGGGCCTGCAGGGCCTGCCACGAAAAGGCCCCGTAGGCTAACGTTGGTACATCTCTGCACCAGTGGTGACCCCTTGGCAGGGGATTCAAGGGACACACCTGGATTACAGTAAATTGTTATACAATGGGTTTTTTTTGTTTTTTTTTGGCAGACTTTGTGTTACTGGGGAGCCTGGGAACTCCTCGGAGAGTGGGGAAACTTGCCTTGAGTGTTGAGTGCAGTGTACTCAATAAAGAATCGCCGCTCTGGACAGAAGCTACAGTCTACTCTTCTGATCTTTTCTAACCCTTTCACTGTTCCTGAAAAGCTGGAATGCTACAGTAATTTAAAACCACTAATAGTAATAACATTACACCTAGAAAAAAGTTGCTAACTTTGCTCTAAAGCTAGTAGGATTTGAAAAATCCATCGTTATGTCTTCATACGACACTCCATATAACATGGGTCTAACTAAGAGGGTGTGAACTTAGGTCTATAGTTAGCTAGAATGTTCAGTAGGCCTACTGTATATGATGTGAGTATATCAACCACTTGATGAAATATATTAAAGAATGTGTTTCACTACCGGTGATCTTGACTAGGCTGCTGTTTATTTATTTTTCCATAAGGGGGAGCCATTGGCTTGCTGTATTATTATAATTTTTTTTTTTTTGTATTTGGTTCTATTTTGTAAAATGAACCACTTGTGTTTCTCCTTTCAAAAACACAGCTGTAAGGAGAAACATCACATTTTGAAATTACAACATTTGAAGCAGTGATGATTGTAAAACCAACTTCAGAATTAACCTGCATTCCTGCTAGATATTTGGTGCGTCGACATTTCAGTGGTTCAAGTTGATGGCAAGGTTTATACTAAAATGTACGCCCGAGTATGACTGCATAATGAATATTGCTGAGTCATCACAGGGCTCACAGTATCTAATGAAACTGTTCTAAAGGGGAGATTTTCCTCATTTGAAAGGGACCCAGAGCTGAATCATAGTGGACAGGTCAGGAGGGAGCTTACTGTTAGCCTTTTTATTCAATAGTGATTTATTTTTAGTGTGCTGGACATTCCAAGTCGATAAAATAGAATGACCTTCAGATGCTTTTGTTGGTTTTAGACTAATTAAGACATTGTATGTGCCAGACAACACAGTATGAAAAGTTTTACTTGTCTCATAGATTCTGATCAAAACCTCCATGGGGAACTTGTGATGCTAGAGAAAGGTGTTTGCTATATATTTGCATTTGAATGAGTAATTACCTGTATCACATGACATGTACTGACACTACATGTACTTACACTCATGAACTAATCATAACAAACTGCAGGAAAACATTGATTTGAGATTACATTGCAGCTGAAATGGCTGGGGGATCACACATGTTACTAAAAAAAGATAAAGATAATGGCTGACCCTCCCATTACAAAAAAGTGAAAATTGTCATAGAAATCCAAGTAGTTTCTGTGTATTCAAAATCAGAGATAATCTGACAAGAATACACATTTTCTGATTGATCAGTCTCTATCTTGAACACAGGTCGCCAAACAACCCCAATGATGTGTACTGTGTACAAAAAAAACAAAAAAAACAACCTTAAATACTTAATACCAGACTCTACCCTTAGCAGTTCCTGTGGGGGCACTGTTCATGAATACATGATTTTTATTTCACAATTTTACCATTATTATTATAATAGTCATAGTAGTCATAGTATACCTAGTAGTCATAGTAATACATCTTCTAGCCAGTGCAAATAGCAAAATAAGCATAAATTAATTGTTGCAGGATAGCACTGTGGCCCCAAAGGTTATCGGCAGGAAAGAGACCCAGAGGCACAAAGCGCAGTTGTACGCACAAATGCCACTTTAATTAACAAAAAACAAATCAAAGAAACAACAGCACAGGGGCCAAATCAAAAGCTTCAAACAAAAAGAATAAACACTTGTAGGCTGGGCATTCATCTTCACAACATAGTTCACAAACTCAGCCTTTTTTTTATAATTAAAAAAAAAAAAAAAAAACCCAAACAAAGCTTGTTTGGTTCTTTTATATACTTGTGGCCATTCCCCAATTAGCACTTGATTATCTAATTCACGAATGGCCACATTACACCTGTAGGTCCTGGCAGGGATGAAATTAACTCTTTCCCTGCCAAACTTGCATTAAAATGAATTCATCTTTATTTAACCCAACACCCAAAACCACACACACAGGGCTTCTGCCCTGCCACATTCCTATAATAACATATGCCTAGTATTAACTTATCAAGGAAATAGCTTAGCATGAGTGCCAAACTTGTCCACTTCAAACATAACACATAAACAACATTACACACTTAAAAGCTAATCATGCACTTATTAGTCATTATTGTCTTTCAAATTACAAAAACCTATATTGCACTGCTGTATCCATGTTAAAAACGTCTGATAAGGTAATTGCAGTACATAACGTGACCACAGAGTATTGTAAGTATAAATAAACCAAGGACAAGTTCCACAGAAAAAATAAAATCCTTATTGTAAATTCCTCTGGAAAAGTTATTTAAAATACTTCTTTCATTACAGGGTTCTTTTGTGAAACAGAAACAGGTGAACTTTTCTTCCAGTGATCTTACATCTTTCTGTGACAGTTTCCCATTCACTGACAGCTCACCACCTTTCGCCCTCTGAATTTTAAAGCTTTGTGGATTCAAGTGCAGGTAATCACTGGAGTTCCAGTTCTTCCTGATACATCTTCCCTTGTTTTTGCAAAGTGTTGCACTGCAGAGTTTTGTCGCTGTGGTTATATTCAGGATGTACGGATTCAAAGTTTTTTCAATGTGACTTCTTAAGGCTACACAAGTGTCCTGTAATATACAAAAAAATTAATTTAAAAAAATACAAACATTGTTAAAGAACAGCAATTGTGATAAACAAAAGTTAGCCATTATAAATAACAATGGTATATAATTTGTATAATTAGAGCCTGTCCATGCACTGGAAAACAATATGTGTTTAAAACAAATGCAGTAGTTCCTGGCTGAAACAAAAATTCTGGAGTGTTGGGGGTACATCAGGACCAGGGCTGCAAACTAAGTAGGTTAGGTTATCAAAAAATATTTTTAGAATTGTAATTGCAAGACAAAATTGGAGTCCAAAGTAGATATTATTCTTACAAAACAACAATTCATATCACAAAAGTTTGTAACATTTAGCATGCTTAATATAAAAATATACTGAATATTCTTTCATGTTTACTTTTTTAGGCAAACGACTTTTACATTTTAATATAGCAAGATAATACGTACCATGCTCTTTGTAAAATTTTGACTTCCCCACTGAACAATACCTGAAACACCTAAAGCCACAGCTTCTCCAAATGTATGCACGTAGTCAATCTAAAAAAAGAAAAAAAAAACCAAAAACATTAGAGACATGGTGGCAAACACTTACAGATAATTATCCACAGCCCACAAAGCGAGGCGCGGAATAGTACAATTATATTGCATCTAAATTGAAAGTGTTACATGAATAGAATCAATGTTATACAAAGTACAGTTATACATTATACATTGAACTATTGAGCTGTCTGTCTGTCAAACACACCACATTGTGAACATGATAACTGCTTCAATTTTGTACCAATCTTCACCAAACTTTGATTTTATTAATCAATCCTAGCCTCCTGTATACGTTTTGGATTGCATTTGACTATAATGTTTCACTTACTGTGCTCTTATTACAGGATTATGAGGGTCCTCTGTATGTGCCTGCACTGGTTTTCATATAAGGTCATGGCTCCAGATACTAGAACACTTGATTCTAGTTTATTCAGAAATAGCATGAGTAATGATTCTAAAAATAATAATTGTATTAAATTATTGGTCATAACCAAAAATGATGAGCATTGTCCTATGCATCTGGCCAAAATCAGTGTTCTCAGCAGTTGCCCTGATTGCCAGATTCTAATTTTCATTCACTCTTTCTTGTGTACAGTGCATGCTATAGCCTCACTATTAAACAGCTTCAGCAACCATTCAGATCTAATCTAAAATGTCATTGTATTACTGATACCCTTCTGCATATGACTGAACAGTATTTTGTTTCAGGATTTGGCTTTTTAGCAGAAAAAGAAAATAAAATAAATGACACTCTATTACTCATTTAACTCAGTTAAAAAAAGGCTGAAGGTATGTAGGTATCTAACTGCTCCAAGTTGAAATTAGACTGGAATGAGACATTGGCTGAAGGTATGTAAGTATCTAATTGCTCCAAGTTGAAATTAGACTGGAATGAGACATTGGCTGAAGGTATGTAGGTATCTAACTGCTCCAAGTTGCAAACACCTATCTGCTCCTTCATTATAAATCTGAGAGACAGGAGGAAATTGTGTAGGCTCTAACAGGACCACTATATTATTATTATTATTATTATTATTATTATTATTATTATTATTATTATTATTATTATTATTATTATTATTATTATTATTATTATACCAGTTTTGGCAGATTCAAGAAAGGGATTTTTTTTAATAAATGGTTTATTATTCCAAGCATAAACTTCTTCATTTGCCTTTTTCTTTAGCACTGACTTTGTGCTACTGTAGCTATGAAAATACAAGTGAAAAAAGTCCAACTACTAATACTAAAAATTATTATTGATCATTACAATACAATAACTCACCTCGGATAGATATTCTGTATTATTGTCTTTAAATGCAGCCTGAGTATATGCATACACAGGGAGAGAGTATGACGGATTGGGAAGCATGGCAACTCGCATTGCTTCCTGCAGACGATGGCGAACAAACAGCAGGGCCTTAGAGGAAGCCTTCAGTATTATCTCCAGATATATTGATGGGTAAAGAGCAGTGGATTCATTCCAAAGCCACTGAAGCTTATTGTTTCTTTCTATTTCAATATCAGGACATCTTCCAGTATAATTTATAGTTTGATTGTAGTCATAATTGTAGCATTCAGGGAATAGGTAGTAGCCCCATACACGTTTATGTTTTAATGTCTTTCCCAGCTTCAAAGAGTTCTTAAAATAACTTGTTGCTGCCTGTTCAAACTCATCTTTGGCAACATGGTAAGCTTTTTCAAAAGTTAGTGTTAGGCCCCTCTGCTGAACAAGAGCAGTAGAATATCTTCTGTAGATGTCTTTTTCAGCCCAGTTTCTAACCCATTGTGGTCTCCAGTCCTCCAAGTCAAGGACAGCTAAGCCAGGGTTGTTGTAAGGAATATAGAAATGAACATCTTTCTTTGCTTGTTCGTAATGTTTTTTTAAATTAACCAGTTGGGGGAGACCCCCATTGAATGACTCACCCGTTATTTCATTTACAGTAGGGTAAATGCCAAACCTGTCAGGGTAGAATATTGAAACCGTCTGATTGGTGTCAGTTTTCAAAGTACTGCTCACATATTGAAAATATTTCAGGTCCAGATCAACTCCATATCTTGTCTTGCACAATTCTGTGGGAGCAGTCCACATGAAAATGAATGGCACATTTTTTAATAATGGAGGAGCAGCTTGAGGCAATGACTTGCATAAGGAAATCAGTGTTGCTACAGCAAACCACTGGCTCAGTCTCCACAATTTTATGCCACAGAAGAGTTGCATGCGGTTGAAAGATTCCATTCTTTTTCAATGTATGGATCACCAATACCTTCAAAGGTTTGAAATAAGAAAGCGTTAAAAAATCATAAAAATCAAGCATCATGTACAATGCATTTCAAAGAGGAACAGCAGGGAATCCAAACAACTTATCTACTTCTTACTATGGCTGGGACCAAATCAAAACTTTGACAACACGCTAATCACACTTAACAAAACTGTATTTAATAGTGTTTTCTTTTTTTTTTTGTAAGTAACTTATTTCGTCTACTCATAAAAAGAAAACGCTATTAAATACAGTTTTGTTAAGTGCGATTAGGCTAAAACTTCAAGAAACTCAAGCCCCCATTAGTGTTATTTACACAGTGCCAATCTTGACATTTTTCAAACAAAACTGATTATACTGTGTTTACAAGTCACACCAAACACAACAATAACTGTCTCCCTGTCCATTGTTCTGTATCCCACTGGTCAGTTCTAAAGGGTCTCGGGAGAGCAGAAAGAATTAAAACCAATACTTTTTTGATTACATTGCTACAAATCTGTAATTTTACTTTTACATAAAGAAATAAATTTAAAAGACCAACCCTTCAGTAATTGTTTCTTTCATCAAATTAATTTTGTTTAAGATATTCTCTCCTCAAATATTTGGTGACTTATATGGAATTCCATTTCATAAAAATTCATAATACACCTCTATGAGATTTCCACATTAACAAAATACCTTAACACTAAATCACACTTACCTGAAGCACTTGCTGGTGCCTGTTACCTGTAATATCTTTCCTCCCACAAATGTTGCAGTAAAGTTGACTTTTCTTGAAATATTTTCATGTTTAAGATTAAACATGAAACTTATTCTGTCCAATAGGCTTGTGTGGACTTTGACTTAGAAAACAAAACCAGAACATTTTCAAGCTGGAATGTTTAGTTTATGCTTGTATAATAAAAAAAAAAGTGACTTACCTGTAGAATATATGTTTTAGGCACTTAAAATGAAAGGTTAAAACTGCAGAATCAAAATTACCAAGCAACTGAAGAACTGTTAAGTGTAATAGTAATACTAATACTGATGATATATGAATTGATAAAAAGCAGACGCTTGCTTAAGGCTTTAGTTCCAGATATGCAAGTTAAAGATCCTGTTAAACACTGCCTACTCTCACCTATCAGGTAATGGTCTACTTTGTCCTGATATTGCTGGAGGAAGTGGGTGGTGGGGATTGATGCATTTATGTAAAATGCTTAGGCTAAACACTTTATCTATAGCAATGTAGAGCCTATGTTTTTAACGTTCCCTGTGATGCTTGTACGGTAAATAAAAAATGGTTTGCTTACCTATTTAATGATAAGCTTAAAATATGCATACACACATTGATTTAACATCAAAGTTCAGGACGTTTTGGATAAAAGTCATCCTCTTTATGGAATGTATTGTTTATTTATAATAAACGTATTTGGTCTGTATGGAAAAATCCAACTTTTGTTATTCCTGAGATCCTCTGTTTCCATTACCATGTTGTTGTTTGTTTCGGATACTGTATACTATGTTGAAATGTAAATATCAGCATTGCAAACCGCAGAATTGTGGCACTGGTTTGACTTGTCTGGATTTTGTCTTATCTCTGATGTTAATTGTAATTGAATCCAAGGCCTTTGTTTTCAGTTAACTGTCTGGTATTCCTGCAGGTTTAACAGGTTCATCCAAACCCCTCTGACCCTGTTTGATCTTAATTCTTGTACAACCCTGTCAGTTACACCCTTGTGGTAAATCTGAACCCCCTGTGATATGTGGCACACACCTCACTGGGCTGATCCATGTTAGAAGAAAAATGTACCCTCATCACGTACTGGTATTTTAATAAATTGATCAAACAATTCAGCATACAGCTTCAGAAACTAACCATCAGTAAACCCTCTAAGATGTATTTCTGGTTAAAAACGAACCCATTTCTTGCTAATAGCTCTTTAATGGGTTAACTTTACACATATGTTGATACCCACCACATAACATTTATAACCCCCCCCCCCCCCCTTTGTTCAACCAAACATATTTTGCATGTATACTATCAACCTTTTGAGTTTAAGAAAAGGAAAGGATTATGTTTGCTTATCTGTAATGCACTTATCAAATAGTCATTGAAGCAGTTTTTTTTTTTTAAACAAATAGTCATTGAAGCAGTTTCTTTAAAAAATATATATGTTTTGTTCCTCACTACATGACTTAAATACATCATAAGCTTTGTCAGGATTAAACAAGCATACATCACAATATATCCAATAATATAATAATACAGAATAATTGTCAGTTTAAACTCATTCACTGAAAGTCATCCTGTTCTTGTATCATGTCTGAATTGTAATAAGCTATAATGAATATATATAACATATTGGGAGGAAAGAATAAAGATTAGGTTTATTGTACTGTTATTATTATGTAAACCATGCACTTTGAAGTGGGAAAGCCTGTTGTAGAAGAAAAACATCAGTTGTCAATAAAAGCAATCTATAATTTTTTGTTGAAGCAACACAATCACACTGTTTGTAGTTTTTAGGGGTATAACTATTGTAAATACGTGACCCTCACAGCATTTAAGAGTTCTGCGTGTTTATGATTTGCAGTCCCATAATTTTGTTTGACTTTATTTTTAATCCTTAGTTTAAATATATTGCATTAAATCATCACCAGCATGGAGAATCTGCCATGGATGAGCTTTATGGATTGCAATTGTAGATGTTTAATGAAGTATGATGGGCGCTCAGGGCCCGATTACTGTGATGGGCGCTCAGGGCCCGAGTGAATATTAAATTTGAAGAAAAGAAGAGACATGAGAGAATAACACACAGAGCCTTTATGCGCTTTCTGATGACGTGTTGGTTAGAGGCGGATTCTCCTGCAGAAAAGCAACCAAGTTTACAAGGAATGATTTGAACACATCCTTTCCAAAAATGTTGCACAATTGTGTGTTTAAAAGTTGCATGACTATACATCTTTGCATTATACAAGCTGAACCTTGGCAAAAAGTTGCTTTTTAATTAAGTTGCTTTGTGTGTTACAGTAAATGAACTACTACAAGTGTACCAAGCTGAACTTCAGAATCCTACATACATTTCAGATTTTGCATTGAAGTTGGCAAAGCTTTTTCATGGAGTGCTATAACTCACAATGATTCTGTGGCTCTGTTTTAAACATCCAAGCAGTTTTAATATGGCGGCTCTCTAAGCAGGAAAGTTTTCCCTAAAACCTGCAATGCTTTAGGGATTAACACCTTCTCCTCGTGATACATTTGCATAGACAACCCCAGTATTCGAATTGGCAGCCACCCATTTCCTCCTCAGGCTTGTTTTTACATCAACATTGATATTTAACCATGTAAACAAATGGAGAACCGATGAACAATAACATATTTTATGCATATTTTAGTTGATTCAATTAAATCTTGTATGCTGTTCCTATATAGAATATATAGAATGGCCTATAAAATATTAAAGATTGAATCCCTTAAAAGGATACTTTATACGATCTACATTTTCTAATATGTTCTGTGGGATTTAAAAATTCCCACAGAACATAATTGCTTCTGAAAAGACAGAAAGCGATGTGGATCACATTATAGTTGACATTTGTCCTATGGACTGTAGTGCATAGCACTTGCAGTACTTGAGTAGTCATTTCAGAAACAATTTTTGCTGGAATTGTTAAATCCCACAGAACATATTCGAAAATGTAAATCATTTAAAGTATCCCTTTAAATAAAGTCAATAGTTGGCAAATATTGATCTAAGCAGAAATCACAAAATACGTAATTTGCCTCAATGGGAGTAACAAGAAAAACTTGCTATGGAATATGAAACGTGGTATTTAAATAAGATAAATTGAGTGATAGAAAATGTCTCTTAGAGCTTTTTACTTAAAACTTCAGGCTATTCATGTGCTTAAGCGGTCCTGTGAAGAGGCTCAACAAATACTCGTAAGCATCAGAGTTTACATTCCATTTTCCAGATTAAACTCTGTTTATAAACATAATAGCTAAGGACAGGTGGTGTGTGATTCCCGCACAGGTGCCCAGTTTTATTTATTACTTCAGTTTTTTTCTTAGTTTAGCCCGCAGAGGGCGCTGTTGTCCGTGGCCTGAATACCAGCGCTGGTAGACAGGACCACAGAAATACCCACTGGTAAATAGACCTGCTGGTGCACTCAGAGGTGCTCTCAAATAATAATAACAAAAGATGAAATCAAAGAGAGAAAATAAAACACAGTAATCAAAACTACAAAGAAAAGGTGCTGCACCCCGACCGTCGCTACCATCCTACACTGGAACGCTCCCTCAGCCGGCTTGCTGTACACTTATGAGGTCTGCCCAAGGTTTCCCCGCTATTGATATTTTTATTCTCTGTTCTTTCGGTTCTTTTGTTTTTCTTTTCCTGGCCGTTCTCGGTCATGGAACAGAGCTTCCACTAGCTCGTTAGTTCGTCTTTCAGGGGCAAACCTGAGGGAAGAACAAAATGTTATTTTATAGGGCCAGCAATCCCCCCAAGGCCCGCCTCTCAGCCACTCAGAGAGAGGGAAAGCCCACAGACCCTCTCTCCTACCTCTCTGTGTCACTGCCATGACTGACCGGCAGATATTGCAAGGCTGCTGCCCTCTTCCTGCAGCACTATGAATGCACCAGAAGAGTCAGCACAGATCTTCCCCCTGTTACATATCCCCCACCTCAGAATGGCACCACCGGTTCATTCGAAAATCCTAAACCCCCATGCCTTCCTGAGAGAAACAATCTGCGTTTTGATGCAGCTTTCCTACTCGGTGGACAATCCTGAAGGCATAGGGCTGCAGGGCCAAGTACCATCACGTGATTCTGGTATTGCTATGCTTCATTCGGTGATGCCATGCTAAGGAGGCATGATCTGTAACCCAGGAGGTAGTACCAGAGTGACTCGTATGTATGTGCGGCCCACTGTATATACAGTAGGACTATAACAACTGTTCACAGTTTTATGGAAAGATACTGCTATGTACAATGCTATGCCTACTAAGATGGCGAGTTGATTTTTAGGGTCAAAATTTGCAGTAAGGTCAATTCAACTCAATATAATATAAATAATACAAACTGGTAAAGTGGGTCGCTAGAGTCTAGGTGGTAATTGTTGTAGTAAAACCAATATTATATATTTATCATGTTTGTCCTTTTAATCAATTTAAAGATTATTTACACAAGTTATCTTTAATTAAATTGAAACATGTTAATACATGTTTTTAACAACTTCTGGCATGTTCTTTTTCTACAACTTTAATGTCCTCATACCGTCATCATACTGTACCTTTCTAGATTGTGGAAATGTATATTCCAAGCATGGAACGGCTGAAGACGTAGGCCAGTGCCAGTTTTGTTTGATTTACATCATGGGTCAAAATGCATCAAATCCAGGGACTTTGAAGAATCGTTATCTTTCTGAGACAGAGATACACTTCCTTATCTCCTGTAATCCCGTTTCAAATCTTGTGTTCATAAATGTTTATCACACAGTTTTAGAACAAATAATGCAAGTTCATGAAGTTCATTACAGTGAAGCTATTCACATTGCTGAATACGGAGGGATAACGATAATGCATCCCATGCCGGTGATTCTTCCAGAAGACTTGGTAACTGACCACTGCTTAATTTCTGTTTATAACTAGATGCTACATTATTATGTGTAAATGATAATGTTTAGGCAATATGTGCATAGGTTTTGATTATTGGAATAAGGAAAGTTGTTAAATTGTTCTTAAATCCTTGTTGTGCGCACTCACACACATAGTTTCGATTTTGTATTTAGACTAGAACCAGTTGAGAGATGGCGTGACTAGGACATTCCATATATTTAATAATTGGTGGAAGCAGCTCTGAATACCTTTGTTTGAAACAGAGTATATTTATAATAGAACACTTAAACCTTAAAACACAGTAAAACAAAACAAACAAAAAAAAAAAAACATGTAATCTTATAATAACAAAAAAATGTACCCAATCAATGTTTCAATAATTTGACGAGAATAGTCCAAACTTTTATCAAATTATATATAATTTTATAAAGTTTCACTGATGGCAATACAAATCACTTGTTCCCATTATGTCACACAGACATTTTATATAAACATATACACATTATAAGTATGTAAACATTTTAAAATGATGCTACAGTACAATTTTCCAATATCAGTCATTCCACGATAAGATAAATAGATATATAATTCTGTAGCACAATCATGTACATGTGCACAGATATTGTTCTTACTGTTTTAGACATCATAGCTAAATGATTATTTTTTTATGTATTTATAGCTTATATATAACATTCAATTTCATGTCACTGAATCACCCATTTAAACTTTAAAAATATTGTACAAATATTGTTTCAATCTTTTCAGAAAAGGCCTTGGATATGTTTGTTTTAATATTGTCTTCAATTTCTGTTACCTCTTATATATAACTAGTTTTAAATCCTATGACTCTCTACCCACCCCACAAAACAACAACAACAACAAAAATATATAAAAAACAACAGATATTAAAAAACAACTACTGGAAGGTACAGTATTTACCACAGAAGAAATATAATAATGCAGAAGATTTTCTCTGAAACATTTGTCAGCCATTGTAGGTAATTATTTCACTACATTAATGTACTAGATTGGTGAATATTGTATCACATTTTTCAGTCACTTAAAATATTTGTTTCAAGTTAAAATTGGAACTACTGTATTACAAATAAGCTTAAAAGAAGGATTTACATCATCATGGGTACATGGCACCATGAACTGGGCATGGAGAACAGGAAAGACTTTGGAATATTGTTGGAAAGGGCTTTTTTTGTTTGGACTTTGACCGTCGATGCATCATGTGCAAACCCACCCAATGTAATGCATAGAAATATTGAATTACTTTTCACCAACAGTTCAACCATTATTTGGATAACAAAACGTGTTAAGATGAAATAGGGGAAAATATGTACATAACAACATTTGTGAAATATGTAAATAAAAGTGATGTAATATTTGGGATCATCACTGGAGATATGCTGTTCCACATCAACATCAGAGTATACTAATATAGGATTTGATCTTGTCAGTCTCCCTTCTTTTACCATAACCACCCCAGCCAATATTGTCCACTTGGTGCCAACATGATTTGAACTAGCAATCTTTTGATCACATAACTCACCCTGCACTTGCACATCAATGTGCCTTTACTATGTGAGCTATTGGAGAACTAATCCAAGCATCCCTGATAGAGATTTATATTGTTATTCCCATCATACCCCCCTCCTTAATTCAAACTTGAAATCCTATATCTATTAAACAAGTACATCAAAAAGCCTACAAATCCATGTAATATGTGGTTCAGAATCAGGTAAAACTGTATAGAAAAAAAACAAAACAACAACTATACAACAAAATGTGCTTATTCAATGTCGGGATCATGACTGCTTGTTTGGGTATGGTGAAGTGGTGATTATGGACTATTTGGCCGCTGGTCCCGCCTGTTAAAGGGCGAAGAAGAAGCCACCACCCTCTGAAAGAGGGGCTGATGCCAGGTCAGCAGGGAGGACCGTGTCGAAGCCACGCCCTTCCCCCCATCAAAGGGATTACCTGCATTAAGGTGGAGGTTGGGGAAATGGAGGATAGGATTACAACTGGGTGAGTTTACCTGAGATTTATATAGCATGCAAGGAAGTGATCTAATGAGAGCATACATTCAAAAAATCTCTCCCCCAAATGTCAGCCTAAGCTTTTAACAGTTTGATGAATATGCCATCCATATGCATTCATTGAAACAGTGGTCCTATATTCCTAATCATTGGTCCATAGTCTTCATACAATTAAGTTCACAACGGAAAGCAGAAAAACTGTGACCACAGAATTGAAAGGTTTGGATGTGGAGCTATCAGGTTTTCCTGGTTTATCCAGGATGTCACATTTCTGTCCACCGTGTCCTTGGTAACAGTGGCAAGAAAACTTCTCTCTCAAGTCTGACAGTTCTTCACTTGAAGCCTGTCCTGTGACAATAAACTCACCCTCCTCTGAAGGCTGTATCATGTAGCTATTTGGGTTCAAGTGTAAATAGTGAAGGGCCTGCCAATCCTTTCTCACACACCTCCCGTTGTTCTGGCAGAGAAACTCGCTGCACACTTCAGCTGCTTTTGTCACGTTTGTGATATACAGACCCAATTCATAACTCATAAACAACTTTACTTTGGAACAGTTATGCTGCAAAAAAAAAAAAAGAAAAAGGCAGTCCATGTATTATAAACCAAAACTTTTATGGAGCCAGTGGATGAAAGGGCTAACCCTCATTACATGCAGGGACTTAATTCTTCACCCTGAAATAGCAAGCTTATCAGATCTAGCACCATTAGACACCATGAGACAGCTACTCCCCATAAAACTTTGCTTAGCTTGATATATCTTGAAGGTTAGCACTTGTTCCACAAACCTCTTCAGTTGACAACAAAATATTGAGTAAAAAACTACAGTATAAAACACTCAAGGTGGTACATGTAGAAATATTTTTTTAAATATACAAAACGATATGACAAACGTTTGGTCTAGAAGCCTTTTTCAGTGTTTTCCATGTATTCAATTGAGGGTATTGTTTAAATGTTTGTGATACCATTTAGCAAATTTATTTTACCATTAATACTATATATATATATATATATATATATATATATATATATATATATATATATATATATATTATAAATACATACTTACCCTGGATGAGGTCAGATTGAGATCTCCCCAAATAACAAATCCTGCAGCACCCAAGGCTGCACTTTCACCAATAGTGTAAATAAGATCTTGCTGGAATTTGAAACAAATTGTGCTTTAGTTAGAGCACCATCTAATAAGGCAATATAATGCACACAAGGAAGAACTTGGCCTCGTTCATGTCAGCATCTCTTTAAAAGGCAACCACATGGTAACATTTCCTCCTTTTATCATTGAATATTGTTTAGAATTTTCAAGACATTATGATACATTTTTGTGGATTTACTGCTGGTACAGTTAAGTGGTGTACCATGCTTAGGGGGATTCTGCTCCATTGGTTTCATATTTAGGAAACACACACATTTTTTTATGAGATATATGGCACGAGAGGAACTGGCATAAGTGGAAAGGAACTGACATAAAAACTGAAAGGAAAAAAATGTTGAGCTTTTCAGCTTGGTACTTTAGAGATTGATATGTTTACAACTTTGTTTAAAAATTCCTTTCCCTAAAATGAAGAATTATTATGTATTAAACAGACTACTATAGCGAGAAAATGTAAGGATCAGTGCGTTCAGTACTAAAATGTATTTTTGTTTAATTATTCAGAGGACAACAACTCAACTCACCAGATACCCTGCATTTGGAGTCATGGTAAATTGGTAGGTGAGTTCATGTTTAAACCTAGACTGTCTTGCAAAAACCTATACTGACGCATGTATGTATCTTTCTTGGACCTTTTGCTTTAGGTCACACATTGCTCTGTCTATTTGCCTTCATCCTACATTTAGGGTTCACAGGATTTGAATATCAGCCATCAAATGGAAATGGCTTTTGCACAACCAAGTTTGACTATTCCCACAATAATATGTATTTGCTTGACTATAATTTGCTATAGTTTACTGCAGCAATACATACCGTTGACAGAAATGACAGTGGATCATCGCGGTATCCAAGGCGAGTGTAGACAAATGTTGGCAGATCATAATCCATTGATGTCATGGAAGCAATCCTCATGGATTCAAGGACTCGGAATTTGGAGAAGTGTAAGTTGTTGATGCTGTCCGCATGAGATTTCTTAATAGCTACGGATGGGAAGAGAGCTGTACTGCTGTTCCATAGCCAGAAGAGTTCATCATTCCTAAGGCTTTCCAACACAGGGCAGGAGCCTGTGTAGTTCTCTTCATGAAGATTGTAATTGTGGCAGTCTGGGTACAGGTAGTAGCCCCACAGGCCTTTCGGACGGTTTTGAATTCCAAGCTCAACTGTCTGCTTCATGAATGCCATGGCGCTTCGCTCAAACCTGTCCTGGGCTAAATGTTCAATTTGCTCAGCAGTAACATTTATATAGGCCTTGGATATTAGCTCTCTGGATTTCCTCTTGTATATGTCCTTCTTGTACCAGTTCCGCTTCCACTGTGGCCTCCAGTATTCCCAGTCTATAATTGCCAGTCCACTGAAATCGGCTGAAGGTATATAAAACTTAATGTCCTCATCTGCTTTTAGTAGATGAGTTTCCAAACTGCAGTTCTGTGGAATCCCGCCATTTACTGGTAAGCCCTGTTCAGTGTAGAAAGGATAGTATCCAAGTCTGTTTGCATAAAATATGGTGACATTCTGTCCTGTTAAAGAAGCCCTTGGGCTCCCATTGATGTGAAACATTTTGAGATTGACACTTATATTGTACTTTGTTGTACAGAGGTCTATAGGTGCATTCCAAGCAGCAATAAAAGGTTTTTTTCCTATCACAGGAGTTTTGGCAGGTTTCAGTGCAAATGAAGAAGAAATAAGAACCAACATCCATGTGCAGTTCAAAATGCATGTTAAAGGTACTGCATGGTTTGGTGTTACTTTTCTCATCATGTTATCCATCTCTGTGGAATTTCATTCAACCTAGAAAAGAAACAAAAAAACACTTTATATATAAATGTAAGGTAAATGTATTTCCATGAGGCCTAAAATACATGTTGCTGGTTCAACAGTAGCATGTGGCTTTCCAAAAAGCACCCTGATAAGCTTCTGAACTGCAGAGTACTGTCTGTGCAGTTTGCTAATGCCAGCCATATAAACTGGGAATTCCAGCATTTCTGTGCCTTCATTTGCACAAATGCAGAATGGTACAGCAAATGCAAAATGCATTCAGTCTGTTTTGAAGTAGTTGCAATTAGAAATTAATATGTATTACTACTTTCATATTTTAAAAGCACCAGTGATTCCAAAAGCGAAGCAGATTGTACATGAAAGTTGTTTACAGCTGTGCTGCTAATCCTCAGTCTTTTTTACCTACAGTTTGCAGTATGGTTTAAATAAGCTTAATGTTTGATTAGTCTCCTGTAACTTCTGGATTGCCAACAGTCCAAATACCATTCCTTCAGTGTTATACACTCACATTATAATGGTTTCACAATTGTGCGTTGAAACAGTGTTACTTGGCATTCATTTTCTGTGTAATAATAGCATGACTGTGAGTGAAAGTGTTGCCATTTATTCTTTTGTTTCTGGGAATACGTGTCATAAGGTTCCTATACTGTTGGTTGAAACCATGTAACTCCAAAAAAGCCACAACTCATATCTTAATAGCATGTGTGCACAACACTGTACTGTGATGTTATTCATACAAAGTTTTGTTTTTTTGAAAATAAACCAATTCAAGCCACGTTAGATTTAGAGGGCTGCACAAATATCACTGAGACTTTTTAAATATTGTTATACAATTATAATCTAGGAAGATAAATACAGTGTTTTTTTTTTACTGCTTTGTGTACTGTACTGTACAGTTATGCCCAAAAGTTTTGTATCACCCTATAGAATTAACACATTTTGCTTCATAAAATTGAATGAAACCTGCTGAATAATGTTATGTTAACATACTTAATTATATACCACTTTGTAATTTTCCATATACTTAACGAAAAACTGACAAAAGTTGAAAAATATGACATTTTGAAATCTAACATGAAATACTGTATTACTATTATGGCTTCTGGTAGACTTTTGCAATATCATTTTGTAATTTATTTGATTACATGATAAATTAAATTTCAAAATGATGTGATGCAAAACGTTTGGCCATAGCTGTATATGTAAATGTCTTAAATATACTTAGCACTAGGACTATGATGCAATATAGTATTACAGCTTTTTATTCCAACAAAGGAATATAAAAATAAGAATTATTATAAATGCAGTAGTTACAGTAGAATAATTTTTTTTTGCCTGATCAGAAAATTGTCCACTGGGAGGCATCGTCACTCAACATTCAAAATCCAAAAATACTTCAATCACAAAATAACTTTGACTAGAAGTCTTTTTCAGTGTCTCCAAGCATTTCAAATCCTTAACACAGGAAACTCATACAAGATCTTAATATTTCAGTCATACCAATATACACTTACAAGCATCTTTGTTTAAGGTGTGCTCTCCATCTCTTTAATTCTGTTATAGTATTCATCTGAAGCTTGAAAATTTAAAAGTAAAAAAAAAAAAAACTAGAAACATTGTTAAAGCATTACATAATAATGAAAACCCTCACAATGTGTTCAAAACATTAAAAGCACTTTTCTTCATACTGCTTAAAACAGGAGTTTCAGCTCAAAGTAACCTCTGCATTAAACACAGAAAGGATCCAAAGTATGTGTCACATTACATACATGCTGTGTGTATTAAGAAGAAATTAATGAACAAGAAAAATATTTTTACCCATTGATTTGAAATGCCTCCAAAGCTCCTTAAATACAGCTGGATGGGGATTCCAGTATGTTTTACTTCACTCTGCAAAACTGAAACGCAAGACTCTCCCAAAAACACTTTAACTGACTGGAAACTACTCCCGAGAGGGGTTTTGATCAAAGCCCATGGTGGGGAAAAAAAAGCCAGATCAACTGTGATTACAAATTCAGCCAGAATGATAGTGACGCGTGTGTAATCCCTTTGACTTCATCCATCATCTGTGCACTTTCCCTTGTTAATGGTAGAGTCCATCCCTACAATAGGTTCTTAGTTTCATCAAGCGTAATAAGCATTACACAAGCTTAGAAAAGCACTGGTCTGGTCTCTGATACAGTGTAAAGCTAAAAGCATGTGCAACACAACTCTGCATCCATTGTAGCATGCTGAATTTGGGCAGTATGCCTCTTATTCCAAAAAAAAGCATATTTTCTCAACCACCCTAAATGTGGACATTATTATCGCATGTTCATTATACCAACATCTTAATCAAAGGAAAATGCTGTCTCATATCCAAGCCTTAAAAAAATAAATAAGAAAGACTGTTAATCTGTTATAAAATAGTTTGAAGCTTCAATCAAAATAAAACACAACTTGAAATATCAGAGAAAAGAGCATTGCAATCCTAGATGCTATAAAAGCATGTTTCAGTCTCTCAGCATCTAGCAGCGAAAAAGAACGTCTTGTTTAGCAATATTTCTTAAATGAAAAAAAAGACACATTCCTAATGTGGATCAAAAAATACACCCAGATTTTTTATTTCAGTCTTCAACTCTGAGAAGAAACTACCAAATATAAAATCAGATGGATTTATATTATTTAGTTGATTCTGTGATCGCAAAAGCCTCATCTCTGTTTTAACATTTAGTTTAACATTAAAATGTTTTGTGATATCCATGGGTCAGCAAGACACGTAGTAGGAGTATTTTCAGCTGAGGTGTCACCTGGTTTCAGAGATAAATATAATTGGGTATCATCAGCATATCAATGAAAATGTATCTCATGTCAATGAATAATATCACCCAAGGGTAGCATATACAAGGAAAGCCGAATTAGACCCTGCGGGACACCACATGCAACTGCAGATAAAAAAAGAGGGTTCTTCCTCAATTCTAACACATTGAAACCTATTTGAAGGATAAGACTGAAACCAAGACAGGGCACAATCTGACAATCCCACTTGATTCTCAAAACAATCACTCAAAATAGGATGATCAATAGTGGTGAATGCTGCACTTAGATCTAGAAGCATAAGAACTGAGGGTGCGCCCATACTATAACCAGAGTGAAAACATGATTGTAATTTCTCATTCATATATATATATATATATATATATATATATATATATGGTTTTACTCCAGCAACCTTAAAGGTGTCAGAAACAATACCAGATGAAAGGGAACTATTGATAATACTTAAAGCATATGTAGTAATTATGTTGGGATCCTAGGAATCTTTTTGCTGCAGAATAATGAGGAAAAACAAAGATTTTCGATGCTATCAGGGAATTTTTAATATTACACTTGGGGCAGGGCAAAAAACATGCAAGGCTCTTTTTTTGGTTGATAACCAAATCAATACACTTATCATATATAATCATCGACACAGGCAGTTTTGCTTTATATTTAGTAAACACACTTGTTCAATAAAACTGCTTCTGGTGTGCAGAGGTCAAGGTTGAATGAGGCGCCGCTGTCACATTCGTGTTGAAACGTAGCTGCAGTTTACTCCAGTATCCAGTGTGTTGTTACTACTGAACAAGCTGTTTAAAGATGCCAAAAATGATTTAAAAAAAAAAGCACCCCTAAAGATCGGGCCAATGAGTTTGGCAATAGCCATCAAGGTGACAAAGACTAACTGAGATAAACTAATATGAATACTATTTTTTGGTTTTTATTATTACTACTACACAGACGTATTTGTAATGTTTAAATTAAAATGGTAAGTTTGTTTATATTATTGATTGATGGCACTGGTGAACTTGTAACTTTCTTCAAATCTGAAAGTGTACCTATAAATACTTCCTGTGTTAAGTGTTATTTAGTAGTACTGTTTGTGTATCTTATAATGAGATGGGGGGACTAAATTTTAGCCTTTTTTTAATTGTGGAAAATTAGGATCCCTGGTGAGTTAGTAACTAGATTAGTTCTAGCTGATTCCAAAGTTTGTTTTGATGTAGCAAAGCCCAAGGTGGGATTTTTGTCATTGTACCTGAACCCTTCTAATATATAGAATCTGATGTAGATCCAGATTTATGCTACAAAATAAATCTTTAATTCAATAACAAGCATACTTCCTTGAATATAAACCAAAAACGCTATTATTATTATTATTATTATTATTATTATTATTATTATTATTATTATTATTATTATTATTATTCCAAACCAGTCCAAGACTCATGCAAGTTACAAATGATTACTGATCAGTTTTCAAGTTTTGGGTTGAATTACATTTCCATTTTTGTTTTAAGACATCTTATATGACTAAAAGGTTATTCCCACTAAACCTTTGGACTGGTGAAGAGCCAGACCCACTGGTCTTGTTAGTATTGGTCTGAGACCAATCCTAGTTGAAACCAGATAAGTATGTGCCAAGCACTGCCAGGCACTATGCCAATTTGATACAATAGAACTAATTTCCATTTAAAAGGTAAATACATTTAATGGTACAAACCTTATCTTCCAAGTTCAGGTCAAACAGCTGTAAACAATTAAAAAGCAGATGTGGTAGCCTGAATCTTTTTTAGGACATTGCTGATATCAGGACAACTAAGGTAGCAAAACCTCCCAAAATACCAACTTTCCAACTACTTTTCTTATTCATTCAGAACACTCTGCTGTTGCATGGCAACAATAAATAAAAAAAAAGATACAACATAACAGGCAAAGATTAGCCATCTAGGTGAAGCCTGTAACCTAAATGATGATTAGAATGATAATTTAAAAATGCACCTATACATTGTAAAACAAATATATTGTTTTCCTATTGGTTACTGATGCACATTAAAACAGTTTTATTGAACTCCAACCACTTTATCAATTATATAATTTATATTCTTACCTTTATTATATGTTTCCATATAGCAGCACATGTTCAGTAATACAGACGGAAGCAGTGAGAGATGTATGCAGTGTTTAGTTCTGAACTAAGAAAAAGTATGCTGTAACTGTAATTTGATCTTAGTCTTGTTTAAATCATCCCTTTAAAATTTAAATAATCACCCTTCAAATAGGCAGGTTTTGACTGATGTCATTTTATTTTTTCCTGAAGGATATGAGGCACCCGTTTCTTCCCTAAAGGGCTTGCGGTCATCAGATAATACTCCTACACGTTTTGTTCTACTACAGTATTTCAATTACAATAACACAGGAAAAGACAGCTTCCATTGCTGTAATGATATAATCCATCACCCACTCAGGGTGGAAGTTTAAACTTCCCTCTATAAGCATTGTACCACAGCTACCACAATATCAACAACATAAAAAACGAACCCCTCTACTGAAATTTTATTATGTACAAAAAATGTTTTATGACATTTTTGTGACTAAAATGGGCAAGAAAAATTGTCATAAAATAATGTTCAAAATAAAATATGCTTTTAATTAATTAATTTGCAGTCCTTGAGTTTTTAAAATAATATTACTGGTTTTTGTGGTGTCTCTGTATCACCACATAACAGTTTACTGGCAGACTGCACGAAACTGGAAAAGAATAGTCAAGTTGAATATTTTTTCTTGAGAAAGGGATCTCTTTACAGGGTAAGCACAGTCTCAGTTCAAAGGGTTACTCACTAATTTATCTGAACTAAAAATCTGAGACACATCAGTTTGGTCAAGGAAACCACAAAACTAACCTCACACCTCACCCTCTAAGCCAAGTATATGTATAAAAAATTAAGAACTGCATTTTATGCCACCCCAGAGCAGATCAATCCAAACCAAAGATTAATTTTCCCTGTAATTATAACTAATGGATGGACCATATTATACTAAATAAGAAATGCAGGTGCTGATATAAAAAATACAAATAAAAACGTTTAAGTAATTGTGGTAGGGCAAAATTGGGGAGGGAGAAATTGGGTAGGAGGCACTTTTTTACACAGAGAATTGTGGGAGTCTGGAACCAACTCCCCAGTAAAGTTGTTCAAGCTGACACCCTGGGATCCTTCAAGAAGCTGCTTCATGAGATTCTGGGATCAATAAGCTACTAATGACCAAACGAGCAAGGTGTGCTGAATGGCCTACTCTCGATTTGTAAACTTTCTTATGTTCTTTTGTATAAAAAGGGGAGAAGTCCTTTGTTTGGTGAAGGTTTTTGAGTATGGAATTGGTGGGTTTACACTGTGTTTATATATATATATATATATATATATATATATATATATATATATATATATATATATATATATATAAGGCAAACCCAACCTGTATTGATTTGTCTTCTTATTGTTTTCTTTTGGCCCTCGTGCCTTTTTCTTTGTTTGTGTGTTTATTAAACATGCGCCTACGCTCTTAAACTGCAGCTCTTGTTTGTGAGTATCTTATTCCTGACGCTATCCTGCTACATTAATGTTCTGAAGTATCAGCTAAAATACAGTTTAAGAAGTGCAAAGAAATCATACAAGAACAGTTTGCTTCATATGAAAAGTCCAACATTGTGCTCGTTGTATCTGATTGTATTGGGGTGTTCACTGCTAAAGACTATCATTTGGATTTTATTTTAGAAATGTCTTTGAATGAGAAGCTGCTCAAACACACCCACAGTGCCTGCTTCCCAAATAAAACCCCCCTTCTTGTCAAAACAACGAATTCCCTTATGCTAGTCTCAGTAAGAGAATAATGTTTTCTCAGTGAATACAATAAAATACATTAGGTGCCCACTAGTACCGCAAGTTGAATCCTGGCAGGGGCTTATATCTTTAATTACAAATTGCCAGGTTTTTCTGGATATTTTCTTCTTGGTGATGGTTGTGGGAAGAAAACATTAACTAGAGCTATCATGCATCCTGTATCAAATAAAATAAATAAATACAAATCGAGCCTGGTTATTACACCCTATTCAACTGCTGACAAGACTTCAATGACTTCAAGACTTCATTTCCCCAACAATAAATTCAAATGACAATTGGTAATGTAGTAGGTGAGGGAGACAACAATAAAAAGGCATTCTCGAATAGTAAAGATGTTACAGCTGATATACTGTATGTAAGTAATCCAGAACAGAAACGTTATTGTTTTTTGCATTTTACCATACATTTGGTACATTAACATCATATGGATTTACATAGAGGCAGTTAATATGGGAAATCAGGGGTGATCATTATACTACTACGACTACTACTACTACTACTACTACTACTAATAATAATAATAATAATAATAATAATAATAATAATAATAATAATAATAATAATAATAATAATGAGTATAAGAAAAGCCATTATCTTGATTTCCCCAAATGACTTTTGCAAGTCATTAAGTCAAAAGCTTTCTTTGCTGCCTGGCAATCGCTGTTTTAGAACTTATACACTATACTGTAACAAAACAGTAAGCAAGCTGTATTGGTGCGAAAAATGAAAGCGTTAAAGTCAGCCAGATACATTACAAGTGACAGTTACACAGTAAGTAGGAAGGCTGGCTTCTTGAATGTGCTCCTTTTGGGTGTTTTCTTCCATGATCTGTATACAATTAAGATTTAATCAACAACACATGCTATATTTCTTAAGTGGGATAACTGTAATTTCATAATGATTACATTATCAATAATGGTTCAAGAACTACAAATAACTAACTGGGGAAATTTGAAATAATAATGTACAGGTACATCAAGATAGAAACAATAAGCCTTTCTTGTTTTCTTCATTCAGGTACTATTTTTGGTAACACTTTATCACATGTAATTCAGATGAAATTAATGTCCTTGTTACTCTCAATAGCCCATAGCAAATTTGCTTTTATATTTTTCTGTATGACTGTGGGTGATTGAGCTCTGGCTCATAATAATCGGTAAAGTTGAACACAATAACAAAGAAAGCATTTTTCTCAACTGTTTTTTCTTGGCTTTCACATGGAAACAGAAACTGCCATAAAAGAGGTATAGAACAGCTCCTTCAATTAGGCACATTTAAGTTTCTGAATATTTCCCACTGTGCTTTTAGCCATTTGCAGAACTCAGTGATTAGTACAGCAACCTTACAATGTGTATTTATAGGCTACAAGAATATAAGGCTTTAACTCAGGGATACAAAAAGATTTGTATAGAACAGTTTCATGACAATCAAGCTTTTGTGATCCATCAAAGAACACTTTAAATCAGTTTTTAAATAACTCATGAGTTCAAGTTAAGTGAGTAGGACACAATGTTTCTTGTCGATAAAATATATTTTCTAAATTTACCACTGTCTTAGATAGACAGACAAATATAGCATTTCCTCAAAGTCTAGTTGTTTAAATTAGAACAGTAAATGTTCCATATCACCTTTTCCATATTTCATATTAAACATACGGAAGCAATTGCGAAGATTTTTTGATTTTAGACATATAGACAAACATTCCACAGTGCATACTATCAACTTTTTGCAGGTTGTCAATCCGTCTGGTACCAAGTGCCTCAGGAGAATCCACACTTTGAATCCCATCTGATGTATAGAGCATATCTTTTCAATAATCCAGCTGGGATTCTGGCTAGCGATTTTGGAAACTTACAGAGGTTTTAATGTTAGGAGTATGTTAAAGGCTTGGGGTAAAATATTGATTTAAGGTTAACAACTGATTGACAACTGGCTAACTTTCTATATGTCAGTACTTCTATAGCACAGACTACTATTTCTAATATGGCAACTCATGTAATACAATAAAAAATGTTTTTAAAAAATAGCCTACTGTATGTCAATACCCCAAATGAAGTGCCATCAAATTCACAATTACAGTAAATTAATATATTTGAATGTTTAGTACTGTATATGTAAATTGTATTTATTTGGATTGTAGGGGGGGGGGGGGGGGGCTGTCTAGCCTGTTATTCTCAAGGGCATTCAGTTAAAGTGGAGTTGTGTAATAATATGAACCAAAACTAAACCACTAAATTACAGGAAAGAGGGAAGTAGTAAAACAACAGAAAGTGGGTATAAGCAGTCTTTTCTGAAACAAGGCTCATGATTTGGGCTTTTTAATGATGTTAGTCATTTTACAATTAATACAATTAATACAATCTTCCACCACAGATTCATAGAATGCATAAATATAGCAAGGAGAATGCTGAAACCGGAACTCAGTTGTTTATATAAAATGTCATCAAGAAGCTACTTACATTTCACTAATCCCACACATTCAAAATATTCAAAGGCAATCATAAATGCAAATAATTGATTTTTAAAGCATAGCACAAAAGTTATTTCATGTACTGTGTATAAAAACAGTAACAATTAAAAAAAAACAGTATGTGTTATTTGAATTCTTACATGCTCATACATGTGAAAATCAGTAATATTGTATTATGGCTAGTCAATACTTGCTTTGAAATATACATGAAATATTTTCTCCAGACATCCAGTATTTTATATAAACCACCACAGAATGAGTTTGATGCCAGAACGTCCCTCTCTGAATAAGTTAAGCTGTTTAATATAATTACAGTTAACTGGAGAACTTTGAATTGTGTTTCCTGACAGAATTGTGGCTCCACAGTGTTACCAGTCCAACACAATAGGATATTGTCCTACATGTACAATTATTTTGTTTTCTACTGTACATTTAAAGAAAATAGATTTTATAATGTTTTATTTAAACACATTGTACTTTAGCTACGGTACTTAAAAGTTACTTTTAGTTAATTAAAAGTTCATTTACCTAGGCAGATTATAGAAAATCCATATACCAAATATTATAAATATAAAGGTTACACTGTACCCCTCGCAACAGGTAACTGAGGAAAGAATATTACATGCTGATACACTCACGTCTTTAAAGAAACTTGAGTCACACTCTCATCAATGCGTTCTAGCTCTTAAAACTGTTCACAAATGAAAAACATGAGTAACATATTATTTTTAAAGGATAATAAAAAAAGAAGAGTTCTGTAAAGATCATAATGATATTCAAAATGACATCATTTGAAGTTAATGCTAGTAGAGCATTCATTTTGACTAGTCACAAAGTTGATCTGTAGCAAAAAAATGAATGATCATTTTAACATATTTCATACTTTTAAAACTATAGTACATACATGATTTACCTTTATGTTTGTAGTCTCTAAGTCCAGTACCTGAGTAAGAAGATTTGGTGACTGCAAGTTTTACTGTGAATGCACAGTGAAACCTACTATTATGTGGTGACTCAGTGAACGAACTAAAATTGGCAGCTTTCCTTGAATCTCTCCTTAAGGATGGGCTTCAAATAATTGAATTTTCATTTGCTGCAAAGTTTTGTATTCTTCTGGTTAAACAGTTACCCCGCTGTTTCAAGGCATATTTAATTTGTTTACTGTGGTATATTGATAATTAAGTACACAACTGATCAAAACAGAGTCTGCAGCCAAAGGGCATCTTATTCATTGCTTCCCACTGGTGATACATATCCCTTGCGAAGGGGATATAGTGAAGACATCTGATTCATAGTTGCCTGCCTGTCTTTACCTATTTGTGTATGACCCACATACATGTTTTACATATATCTAGAGAACAGCTTATTTAGGTGTGATAAAACATGGGTATTCTTTACATTGAGAGTATCTAAATCTGAGGATATACATTCTGTTTGTTCATATGTCACACTTAATTATTATTTTTGTAATTATTAAATGAAATCCCATGTGAAGCAATATAGCAGAGGCAGCTGCACATATGCAGGACACACATTTTCCCATATATCTGGAGAACCATTAATCTCATTGTCCTAAAAGTCGGTATTAACATTATTTTGCATACATTATTGCAAGTATGGTATCTCTCTGTGTGTCACACTTACATTTGTGCATATATCTGGAGAATCGCTTATCAAATTGGGTTTAAACACTTCATTGCTCATTCTTATTTTATATGTTTCTGTATATACTGTTAATATGCATCATGGTCATCAAGTTTTAACCATTTTGGTTGTGAATATTGTTACATTACAGTTTACATTCCGCACTGATGAGTCCCCATTGCCGCCTTCTGTGTAGAGACAAACTTACAGTATTAACCCAGCCAACTAGACAAGTAAATAGGGGGACTGGGCGGAGAAAGACTGGGACATATTTTTTGGGTTATTCATATAGCTAATTAGTGGGATTTGAAATCCTGATGGATTTTATGTTGTGGGGTCACATTCTGTGACTTGTGATGCAGTCATGAAGTCAGATAGTGATGGTGTTTTTCAGGCTTGTCCAATAGCCTATACTTTGCTGTTAAGGCTTGTTAGTAATGTGGCTTGAAATGGTGCTTCAGAGTAGTTGGGTAAGCTTAACCACTATGCAGCAGTGTTATACTGAGGTCTCAATATATTCATAATAAGACATGTATAATATAAGAAGCTATTAAGCCTGGTTTTATGTCTGAGATTGAGTTATTGCCTCTGACGCTACAAATTTCCGTGGGTTGCCTTAAAATGTGTTTCAAATCATTTTGAGCTGCTCCTATTACAGTATTATTCACCATCAGGTTAAAAAATAAACATTAAGGGAAGGGATTTTTAATATTTTAAATATTGTTGAATGTGTCACTCTTAAACGGGTAAAATATACAAACAAAGAAAAAATGAAAAGAATATGCTGCTGTTACAGAAATGAACTTAATAGGAAAAACCGGTTTCATATTGCTCTGGAGAGAAAATAACCACACATATGCTTGTATATTGGGCTGCTGTAAGAAAGAGTCATTATATATAAAAAATACACATTGTGGGGGTCTATTTTCATGACCTAAGCAGAGGAAAATCTTAACAACGCCAACATTTAACTGTGTACTAATCTTGCTTCTGTTTTTTTTCCCCCTGAGATGATCAATTGACTCATTTGTTATGAATGAGGGGGTTATAATATCTGCTGCTGGTAGACCCCTGTGTCTTTTTTATAAAAATGTTTAGCCCACACAGTACTACCACCTAGAAATTAATATCAAACCAGCTGACAAAGGGCATTCTTTAGACAGCTTTAACAAGAAAAACATGTTATATGCCAGCTCAACTATGTGCTTGTGTGCTTAAATTCAAGTAACTTTCCTAATTAAAGTATCATACTAACACAACTAAACTAAACTTACTTCAATCACTTCAACAACAATAGTTCACGTTCCGCCCCCAAGATGCAAAATGATTATTTTTTATTTTAACCAAGCTTGATCTTTAATCTACACACCAATCTCTCTCTCTCTCTCTCTCTCTCTCTCTCTCTCTCTCTCTCTCTCTCTCTATACACTAGATACAGTATATATATATATATATTATGGGGTGTAGTTCAGGAAAAAAATATCGGTTTGTAAATATACTGTATATTGGTTTGGATACATTGGTTCAGAGATATATACATCGGTTCAGATTTCACGGGGCAAGAGCCGGGGCTGGAGTGAAAGGTTGTTACTTGGAGAGGTAGTTTGAGGAGTGGCCTCAGGGGATAGGATAGGAAAGGAAAGAGGTTCCCGACCTGCTAGAGCCTTCTTGGCCAGAGGAGAGAGAGCGGCCTCGAAGGCAGGCTGTTCTGCAGCCTCGGAAACCAGAAAACACATGAGATAGATTGGTTCGGCAGAGCCCACGACAGGCTCTGCGGAGCGGCAGTCGTGTAGGAGGAATAGGCTCTTGCGTTGAAGAACCTGGAAAGGAATGATAGAATAGGGAGCTGGAAAAAGAGCCCAGTCTCAATTTGAGGAAGATAAAGAGCAGGAGCTGCTAAAGGATAGTGTGTGTGGCCGGGGGTCCCCTCTGACTCATGCGGTGAGAACCCCTCCTCGACGGAGGTGTGGATGGCGGCGGCCATAAAGGTCGGAAAAGTGAGCCTCACTTACCCCCAAAGGTTGGAACCCCGGCTACCCGCATAATCCCATACCCGTGTGACTAACAATAGTTCACGTGCCAATGCATAACATTTATGAAAAGGAGGAAAAAAGACATACTACATGTGTTTATCTGCCGTACAGTGGAGAGGACCCCCCCCTCCCCCATTAGGGGGGAAAACCTCTGGTGGAACCGACGGATCAGGTAGCCCCCATTCTGGACATGCTAACAATTTTTTTGGTGAGTTGCAGCTATATTGGAAACAAATGTGCATATGTATGATTCTACTGCTGAAGATGACCAGTGCCCTAGGATCTTAATTAGATGCTGATTGATGTTGACTTTTGCTGTTGAGGTGGCTGCTCCAATTCTAAAGGAGTGAGGAGTGTAGAACTGAAGAGAAAGGCCTGCTTTGGAGATGAGAGAGGTAAGGTGAGTTGAAAACCAATGTCTTGTAACTACTGCACAGGAGGAGCTGGTTAACAGTGGATCCATCATGAGGAAAGGCTTCTTGCTGTAGATGTATCTAGACATGGAGATGTAGGGACATAAAGGAGAATTAATCTTCGACAGCTGTATAAATTGACCCTGACGAAGTTGATCTGTCTTAGAGATGCGGAGCATAATTAGGAAATGAGAATCTGGAACTAAGGAGAAGTCGTTGAAACGGATGCCGAGAGAAGGGAAGCTAGAAAGGGATGGGACTGTATATCCGGAGCATCTGAGGAATCCAAAGAAAGCAGTTAAGCACATGACTTCCATGAAAAGATCGTCGAAGGGGTTGAAACTGCCTTTTCGCAAGATTGATATGAGCGACTGTAGAATATCCGAAGATATAGGAAGTCGAGATGGGGAAGTAGGAGGGGAGCTCTTAGATATGCCACGGAGCATCATGCGGATAGCTGGAATGGCCAGAAGAATCGGAGAGAACACTGACATGAGACGGTAATGGAACTGAATTCCGGAGATGTAAGATTTGATTGTGGAAGCGGAGAGGTGTGGAATGTCTCGTGCGTGGAAGATAAAGGCTAGAATCCAGTCTTGATTAAATGGAACTGGCTGAATTTTATTTTATTTTTTTTGTGCAGGAGAAGAAAGAAGACCAGACTGTAGAGTAGGATGATCTTGTTGATGGAGCTAGGGCAGCGGACCTGTAATTTCTAGCAGATTGATTCTGAATTTCAGGGGGCCATTCACTAGAGAACCATTCAGACACTAGCTAACCCCTGAATCCTAAGAATGAAGCATCAGTAAAGAGATTCAAATCATGAGGAGCTGAAATCAGGTCTTCATAGAATAAGGACAGGCTATTCCGGTGATGAATTAAAGTAACCCAGTGGTGGACTGCCGTCAGTAGTGTGCAGTGGCCTGCTATAGAGAGCAGAGATCTGCTGAAGCAGTGATCTGTAACAGTGTGTGGTGGACTCTTATATACAATTCAGTGTATATAAGAATTATAGAGTTCTCTGTCATGATTTGACCTTTTGGGAGAATATTTTTTCTATTTCTCTAGACAGGAAGCAGTCCACACAAATTTATAGTATAGTTTATGTATATACATGTATATGTATAGTTTTTTCCAGTTGAAAGGTACTTTGAATAAAGTGTGACTTGGGTTTCTCCAATCTGTTTTTCTTTTTTTTAACTACTTGCCTTTTCATTTTTCACTCATTATTTTTTACTATACAGTCGTTCTGGCTTTTTTGGAACAAGCTCTTCACACAATAAGAAGACTTTGAGAACTGGATGCTTTGCCATAACTCTATATAATAATACCGTACTTCCAACAGACCCAACATGCACTTGGTCCCCTCCATGCTTTGATAGTTGGTACTGTGGAGAATTGGAATGAGATGAATGATAAAGTGGTCCTTCAGAAGAAGGACAATTCTCTCTCGCTTTATTCAAGAAATCCACGATTATATCAACATTTGACAGCAATGATCCATTGAATATCAAAAGTTACTCTTATAAAACAAACATTGACATAGAAACAGAATATTAACTTGATATTAAAGAAATATCTTGTATTAACTTGTATTGTAACGCTTGAAATGTTTTTGCATACGATTGTAAGTCGCCCTGGATAAGGGCGTCTGCTAAGAAATAAATAATAATAATAATAATAATAATAATAAATACCAATTATCACCGGCTAGTTTTCATATAAATTGACATTTGTAACCCTAACACCAATCTTTGTATTTCAAAATGTATATGCCTCTAAGAAATGACTTACTGTACCTAATAAACAGAACATTTAACAGTGAGACAGAAACAGAGAAACAGAATACCTGAAAGGCATGTAAAGTGCAAGGTAGGGGTGGCTATTTTACAGCTGAAATGGTCAGCTGGTATGGTTGGGGACTCTGGCTGCTCACAGAACACTCCAGTCCAGCCCTGGTAACACAGGCAAGTGAACCTCTGTTTCCTGACTGAGATGTCTTCATTACTGAGGTCCACTTATAGTAAGTTGGGGGCCTTTCTTACCGAAGTGGTTTCTTATTTTAAAATGCCTGGGGTTTAAGTGTAGGTAGGTACCAGAGTCCAGGCTTTTCCAGATACATTTACCATTCTTCTTACACAGGGCTTTGCTGCAAAGCTTGGCTGCCGATGTCACATTTATAATGTAGTGCCCCAGGGGTCCATCAATATACTTCTTTACCACTAGTAATGGAAAGAAAAGTTTCTTAAAGTGTGTTGTTTCAATATCTCTATATAATCCTGCTCAGTCAGAGACAAAATAATACATATCAAGATAATTGCAGTCATGTTAATTGTAGGCATTGCATGTAGGTCTTTCTCAATTGCTGTCTTCACAATAATGGCCAAGTTTGGTAAATTCTCCACTAAATATATATGGATGTTGTTTTTCAGCGATCACTTATAAACAGGAGACACGTAAACATGAATTTTAAGTAGCTTGACAAATACTGTATATAAGAATCTATGCAATATATTTAAAAAACAGATGCTAAGATCACCAAAATATGAAGATTCACAGCCATAAAAAGTAAAAAAATATATACTATACCTTTGATCATCCATATTCTGAAGATCCCCATAAGACCACTCCAGCTGCTCCCAAAGCTGCACGCTCATGTACTATTAATTAGTATTTAGTGTTAAGTATTGAGTATTAAAATACATTTTACATATGATTTAATGAGATATGATTCAGGATCACGTTATTTATTAATCTGCAGGTCCAGGTCAGGGTAAGGGTATTCTGCAATGACCATTCCTGGGACACAAAGTGTTGTCAGAGATATTGCTTAGCTTTAGACTAAATAGGAGAATATAAAATCAAATGCTATTTTGTTAATCAAAACAGACTTTAAATAATTTAAACAATATTTAAATGTCAGGTGTTAAATCTTTGTTTATGGTGTCCAATATATCATGATGAACTTCCTTATTAATATTGTAAAACTTGAAACATTTTGATCTGTAATTCCCTTTAACTCCAAGACTTACTTTTGACAATGATGACAAAATAGGCTAACCTGTATACTGTAGCTTTCGATTGTATTTGCAAGATGAACATGTACCTTGGATTTCTAAACTAAAATGCCATGAAGCCTATAACTTTTTTGGAAAAAGAAAACAGCATTTTAATTCAGACATGACAGATATAAGATTTTGACAGTCATACTTACCTCAGATAAAACCTGAAATGTGTAGGCATAAAACGGTCTTGAGTAAACAAAGACTGGCAGCATGAAGCCATTCTTGGCAATAGATGCAATTCTCATGGCTTCTTTGACACGATAATGGACAAACTTTACAGTGTTGGAAGTTGATTTCAGTTCATAATCCAAGTATATAGAAGGGTAGAGGGCAGTGCTTTCTTTCCAGAACCAAAGCAAGTGGTCATTGCATACATGCTCAATATTTGGACATTCACCTGTATATTTGTGTGTGTGCTGTTTGTATTCATAGTTGTAGCAATCTGGGAAGAGATAGAAACCCCAAAGCCCATTAGTCCTCTGACTTGCTGCTAATAAAAGAGTTTTATTCATAAAATTGTGAGCAACGTTTTCAAACTCTTCTTTAGCTTCTTTCTCAACTTTTCTATTCCTCATTAGTTCTTTCGACTTATTCCTGTAGATATCTTTTGATCCCCAATTCGTAACCCACTGAGGTCTCCAGTTCTTCCAGTCGATAACGCCCAAGCCTTTGAAGTCCTTAAATGGTATGAATTTGTCAATATTAGTCCTGGCCTTGTTCAGGTGCTTGTTGAGGCTTTCATTTTGTGGAAGTCGTCCATTGACAGGCGTTACATCATCTGAGTAGAATGGCTAGTGGCCGAGGTGAGTGTGATAAAATAGTGTAACACTGGGTCCACTCAGGGTTCCATTTGAGTTTGCCACTATGTCTAAAACACTAAGGTCCGGATCAACTTTAAAATGGAGTCTGCATGACTTAATGGGAGTATTGCAGACCACAATGAATAGTTTGTGTTGTAGCAATGGTGCCCTAGCTTGTTTAAATTGTTGGCAAGAGACATCCTAAATCAAAAACATGAATGCCAGCCAGCCTATCACAATCGTACTTCTAACAGAACTCGCGACATGCATGTTCACAAGCAACAATGTAGTCTTCCTTCAAAACAAAACAAAGAAATTAAATGTTTACTGAAATAACAATACAAATGGCAATTGCAAGCATGGGTCAGTTAATGTACTCAACACAAGACAATAAAACCTTGTTTTGAGAGGCTTTCATTTTCATATTTGAATATGGATGTGTTTCGTATCGTATATAAACTGGTAACTTTCATATTGGATGCTACACAATGATTTTTTTTTTATTTTTCCTGGATCTCATTTTGGAATCTACTGTACAGTGCCTTGCTTTTATTCAAATCCAGCAGCAGAATAACGGGGGGAATGCACTGTCCCACATTATGCTGCATTGCTAAGTTGATGCCAAGTTTTTTTTGAGGAAAGCATTTCCCCAAAATCAGCTGTTTAATTAAGAATACTTTCTGCTCCATGTTTTGTACTTGTAATATAAACAGATTACTTTATTTCTTTAACCACTGTGTGGTCCAGTGGTTAAAGAAAAGGGCTTGTAACCAGAAGGTCCCCGATTCAAATCCCACCTCAGTCACTGACTCGTTGTGTGACCCTGAGCAAGTCACTTAACCTCCTTGTGCTCCGTCTTTCGGGTGAGACGTAATTGTAAGTGACTCTGCAGCTGATGCATAGTTCATACACCCTAGTCTCTGTAAGTCACCTTGGATAAAGGCGTCTGCTAAATAAACAAATAATAATAATGGAGTGCTATGCTTATTTCATTCATGTGGATAGTTGTAAAGAATACACATGCCCATGCAGTACTCTGTGAACATTATTAGTGTATCTTCTATATACACATTTGTATCAGTATGATTTAAATTAAAACATATTCAACACTATAGAAAGAACTGCTGATAATCCATTCTTCTTTGCATCATTAATCCCATTCAATTGTTGGGTAATTGTTGTCTTTTTTCCCCATTTTAACAGAGGAGCTTTAATGTGGGTTGGTTCATCTCAGTGAGAGTTAAACCCCCTTGAGGTTATTTACAGAAAAGTCATAGTCACGCCAAGTGTAATAACTGTTCAATTGTGGTTAAGTAGCTGAGACTAGAAAATTTGCCACCAGAAAAGACAAACATCTATAATTATTTGTGCAACATAAACTTTTGCTTTTACCTACGGATATTGAAACCCAAAAATGAGCAATTAAACTGTTATTTGTTTCTAAGAACAGTTTATAGTACTATGCATAGCAAACAAGATAAAATAAAATTAAAGGATTAGAGTTAGGGGTATAGTCAGTGCCGCCCACAGAAATGTTCAGACCCGGGACAAGTTTTTAAGTCAGCCCCCCCCACATTAATTTTTCCTCTCTGCTGTAAAAGAAAATTGTCTGGTCCAGGCCCCTCGGAATGCCCGGGCCCAGGGCAAAATTCCTGGTTAGTCATAGTTAGGGTTAGGGTTAGGGTTAGGGTTAGGGCAAAACATGTAAACATAGCTTATATCCCAAAGTATATTTTATTGGTCACTATACACTGCTCTGCAAAAAGTATATTTACAGTAACCTTGCAACAGAGCTTTTATAGCTCAATCAAACCCCTAATTTAAATATCTTGGTATCACTGAATAGACAAATGCCTGCTCTTTATAAATATGCAAAATATTTGAATCATTATTTAACATTTAACTAAAACAGAATGCACTGCACAAAAAAATATTATGCTTGTTAATAGTTTAGTTTGTCAGAAATAAAACTGTACAGCATATTTTACACATCTGTGTTTGATTTAAATAAATGGTTTGGTTGGGAAAAGTTAGTTGTACACTTAGATACACTGAAAGACTAGATTTGTATAGGATTAAGAGACTAGATTCATATGGATTAAATTAATATAGCATTTAATGTAATTAGGATGAATATGGTCTTTGACAATAGAAAAGCTTACAATTATAAATGCACTATTCCAGCATCATCTGGTAATGTATTAAAAAGCACAATCAACACCGTTGGTTTAGATTTAAGAGCACACAAATGCTGTATCCACATTAAAATCAAAGCTAGCATTTTTCTGGAAAAAAGAAAAAAAAAACATATTTCTTTGCGTGACTGAGAAAAGAACCATAATGCAAACAAACTGTTATATTTAAAAAAAGGAGGCACCAGTTTAATTTGGTCTGAAGTGAGAACCAGAGAGTTTGAAGACAGAGGTCTGTTTTCAATCCGTTTTGAAATACACTAATACTTTAAAGACTTTTTCCCGTTATGCTAGAATACATGTATTGCTGTTTTTTAACAGGCACCAGCAAAACTTTTTTTTTTTTTTTTTTAATTGTTTCTAGTTCTTTATTTTGCAAATGTGGATTTTAGATAATGTTGTATTTTGAGCTGTTCATAGCATTTTTCTATAAAGGCCACAGTACAATAACCAGTAATTACTAAAAAGATCATGAAAAATGAAAAAATAGCTTTCTGCAAAGCATTGCACATTCAAGAGAATTTGCTGGGCCCCCAAGCTGACTTGAATCAGCTGAACAATTAAATGGTTAAACCTATGAAGAGCACTTCTCAAGCTTAGGGTATTCTGTGTGGTAAGCCATAGACCTTTGACATTGCATTTTTACAGATTCAATTGGTAAATTGCTTCACAATGTTAACATTATGTGGTTTTAAAAGGAAAGAAAATATAAAATCCCACAAAGCCCCTTCTCTTGGCCTTATTTGAAATGAAAATCTGACATGAGAATCTTTAGAGCAGCAATCATTTTTACACTGCAGTCTATTTCTTTACATGGGAAGGTATTTCTTATTAAAAAAGAAAGACTACATAAGTATGTGTATTATATGTGTATTATATAATGTGTGAAGCTCATGTATACATAAAAGAATGACATAAAACCAAGACTGGGGCAACAGAGAATTCATGTTCATTTAGTTATCCAATTCATAAGGACATCACATGATTTGTGTTGTCCTACTTCTGCAGTGTTTAGCAATTTATGCTAACCCCATTACTTCATTGTTTTTACATTCCAGTCTGTATGCACTGCTTGTCTGTCTTTTGCGGCTTCTTTGCACTAAAACGCAGTGAATAAGATTCCCATGTGTGTTGGTGGTTTTATTATACTAAGAACAAATGCATTCTATTCCCTGAATTGGCAATCTGACAGGAGTCACTGTGGCTCAATGTTTGAAGATTTTGTTCAGATTAATGAATGAAAAAACATGGGGCTTAGAGTAAATGATTTGTATTTGTAACAAAATAATGCATACATGTTAATAACAGTTGCCTCAATATAAAATATGGTTATCGCTATAGTTTGTTAAAAAAAAAATTGAAGAGACACATCAAATCAGATGAATTGCCTTCATCTTAAAACATATTCAGGAGCAGCAGCTGTAGATACTAGATTGCCTGCGGGTGCTCACATCTGCATATTTCTTCCCATTTTGTATATTGATTATTACAGAGTGAGTGATTATGATTATTACAGAGATGTTATTGTAGAAAAGGATACGAGTGGAGGTGGGAATTCTAGGAATCTACAAGACATGCTAAAAGGATAAGCTATTGGCAGAACAATCTAGCTTTGGAAAATGCTGGTACACAGAATGAACTAGTATATTGTTGGAGACACTCAGTTCTGTTGTGGTACTAAAAATAACCTAACTTTGAATGAGACGATTGTATTTAACACAACAATATCAAAAATCTTGTTAGGATAGCTACTCTATTTTTTTTTTTTTTTTTGAGAAACTCATTTTTCAGTGAGGTTAAATCCAGTTCTGTAAATATGCAAAAGTGATTTGCATAAAAATATCTTGGCAAGAACACATAATTAGTACAATTTTCAATGATGTGTATCTCAACAAACAGTCCATTGTTTAAAATGAACTATACATAAACTCTGAATCCTACTGGAGGCACAGTCCTGGCGATGCTTTAAAAAAATGTGGGTAAGAGCCGTGCTTTAGGGAATTTGCCAACAAATTAAGCATACAAATTAAGAATTTTAAAACGTACTGAAGATTGTGTTTTAATCACGTAATAACCATATTTCATTTTCTTAAATTCTAAACTGGTTTGTTTGTTTTTACATTTAAGTACATCAGTGGAGAACAATCTTTGGTTCTACTGTAGATGAGCAAGTAATACGCATTTGAAGAGAAAAAATATTTCTAAAATGTCAAAGTGAAATTAACTTTAATTCGAATGATAAAAATATAGTTACATGACAAAACATGTCAGTAAAGCCCATTACCATAGTAGCAAGATTAGAGCTCTGCTCCTTTCATTTTTCATTTGAAATTGAATACATATAATACATTTTCATTTGGTGTGAAAATCACCTAATTCTTTGCTAAACAACAAAGCATAAACTCTAACTGTAATAACACATTTACACTATCTGCTGCTATAATACCCCTTTTCCACCTGCACCTGTGGTTTTCCACTAGCAAGATACCCAACCCGAGTCGACCAGTACCGCGAAACTCCAGCCCTGCAACATATCTGAATCTGGCTCAGGGCCAAAGCAGACTGTGGGCGGGGTTACTGCATTTCGTCATCACGCTCAGGTGTCATTCCAAGAAACAACCCCCAGGACCACAACCGCTAAATGTTTTCCTAAATCCATACCTTTATGCCATGGGACACATAACAACACACATATGCGTGATGTCTCTCAGCTCACCTTTCTCTAGTCTAAAAGCAACTCCAGCTACCAGCCACTGTGCAGGTGGTAAAGGGGTATAACAGGACTAATGAATAATAAATACATACCAATGGATCCTAATGAGTACCAGAAATGGTCTCTCTTCACTGACCCATTGCGTTGGAATTAAACCCCTGTGTGTGGCTGTGGCTCCTCCTTATAGGTGGGTCTAGTTTACTATAAGTGAGAAAAGGGTACTGAAGTTCCTAAACTATTCTATACACAGTTTTCAATTTGATTTTAAATGCATTTCAATAATGCTGAGTGTATCTAGTATAGGGTCTATGATACAGCGTCTTTATTTCTATAAAAAAAATTGCAATATAGGATACAGTATCACAACACCCTTTTATGATGAGCTTAACTGGCTGATTGTGGATGGCATAAAAATGTAACTGCTATTCATGAGAAGAAATGGTCAAGTGATTTCACTGCTTATTTTACTCCAGTTGAAGTCCATTATTCTACCATGTACAGTGTCATTAGTGTAATATTTACATTTCATGCAAATACATGATAAATAGTGTTATTTCAGCCTTCCACCATAGAATTACTGCTTAATGATAATTATTAGAAAGCTTAGTCTGCTAAGAAATAAATAATAATAATTAGAATCCTCTCACCTAGACTTTGTATTGATGGTCTCTTGCAATCACCACTAACGGTTTAGAACCTGAAAATGCCTTTTTAATTGGTGTTGTACATTTCTGATTGGAGTGTAGGTAGGGGGACTTTTCAAGGAAGCTCACAGACTGGTAATGACAGGTAACAGATATAAAAAAAGTAATACACTCGCAAAATTGGAGCAACAGAACACATAACCACTTACTGTAGAATGAATAAAACCATAAAAAGTGAAAATAATGTTAAACAGTTCAAATGTAATTTGAAGATATCTACCAATTAAACTTAAATGACAAACTAGGGCTTTTGAAATTACAATTCTGTGGTTAACATGCATAGCTTAAGAATCCCTCTTTACTGTAATGATTAGTGGTGGCTCCTCAAAGGAGGCAGACGAGGCACTTTTTTTTAAATAAACAAGCTTATTTATTTATTGGTAATATGCAACCATAAATATATAGCTTTTACACGGCAGCCACCCAATCCAAATTCTCCACTCAGTCACTGCTGTATGTTTGGAGGAGGCAGACACGCTCATGTATCCTCTGTTGTTATGATTAGCGCATCTATTAGCCAAGTACTGTATATTCTTCAATTTCTTCAGATGGCTTACATGGAACGCTGAGTAAAGCTGTCTAAAAAATAGTTCAAGAGTGGCCTGCCTCCTCTCCCCTTTTGCCTGTTTTAGCCAATCACCGGACATGTACCTTCCCATATTGGCTTAATTTACATGTCTTACTCCAGACATTTCTGTCTCCTGAAATAAACACAGACTTGGTATCTTTTTGCGTTTCAATGTGAAGCCTTTCATTTTCCTGTGAACGCCCACTTTTTCGCTAACATTATGCAAATGATGATGGGGGAGGGGGAGGGGGAGGGGGTATTTAAATTAGCCATGCGTAAGGCCCAGTTCGATTCTCGTGCAGTTTAGCAGGAAAGTCCCAAAATATTGTTTCCATGTGTAGAGAAGGTTACACGAGAGACTCTCCTGAGGAAATCCAGGTAAATGGATTGAGGTAAATGGTTAATAAAGCCTGCTTTTTTAATGCTTTGTTTTAGTGTTGTCGCCCACACTGCTTTTCAGACATCATCTGTGGGAGCAATAACGCTGGAACAATTTTTATAGTGGGGGTGCTGAAAGATATTAAACAAATATGTATTATTGTATTATTACTTGTACTGTGATACTTGAAATGTATTTGCTTTCGATTGTAAGTCGCCCTGGATAAGGGCGTCTGCTAAGAAATAAATAATAATAATAATAATAAAACTGTAACCCCTGTATATGATGGAACCAGGTGCACCCCCAGCACCCCTAGTTCCAGCGCCCCTGTGTGGGTGGTTATATTTTCATTACTAAAATGTGTTTTGGCTATTTAATTAATTGAAAACAATCCATTAGCAGCAATATATAACAAATCTGGTCAGACCACGTATTTCAGATCACCAAGGCTGAAAACCTAGATACCTGCCTGGATTGCTCCCAAGGCTGTCTGGATTGGAAACAGTGGATGCTATGCTATCAAGAATTGCGCAATGCCGATTTGAAGAGAGTCCTGCTATTAGAGATGCACTGCTACCTTTATTTTTGTAACCCGACGGTGTACTTTTATTTTGTATCACATTTTTGTTTCATTAGCTTATTTTGTATCTCTTTATACCAAATATAGCATCCTCATGTGCGCTGTACTGGTGTGACTGCTTCTGCTAAATAAACTATTGGAATATTGAGTCGTATTGTTGGTTCTCAAGAAATAAGGCAAGAAAATTCCACACCACATTTTATTTTTGTGAGTGAGTTAATCAGTTCTCTTGTTATGCATTGTATGGTTTAGCTATCTTATTTAATGGTTAAAAACATACCAATGTAAAACAGTTGTTTGAAAGAAAATATAGAAAGACACCATAATAAAGTATATACATTTATTTCTATATTTTACATTTATGAGGCATCATATCTTCCTCCTCTGGACCTCTCAGAACTACATTTCCCATCATCCTCCTGGATGGAGGCTGTGTGGTCCAGTGGTTAAAGAAAAGGGCTTGTCACCAGGAGGTCCCCGGTTCAAATCCCACCTCAGCCACTGACTCATTGTGTGACCCTGAGCAAGTCTCTTAACCTCCTTGTGCTCTGTCTTTCAGGTGAGACGTAATTGTAAGTGACTCTGCAGCTGATGCATAGTTCACAGACCCTAGTCTCTGTAAATCACCTTGGATAAAGGTGTCTGCTAAATAAACAAATAATAATAATAATAATGTTGTTAAAGACACAGATGGATTTGAGCACCTATGAATCATGAATACATATATGAAACCACAGATTACATCAGTAATAGAGTTTGTATTACTGATTTAGCTAAAAAGGACCGGAAAAAACAGCCAAAAGGGGTGCTGCGTGCATTTTTGACTGTCACAATGTTTTTGATAATATTAATCATTACGCTGTTATCATTGAAGTAATTAGGCCTTCCTTCAAAGGAGGAGAGTGCACATTATACTATGGAAATTTAAAGTATAATTATGCGTAATAGTACTGTAATTCTGTTTAAAACAATTTAAGGGAAATTTTAAAGGTGTTCTCGAAGTCTCAGATACGTGTTGGTGTCAGATCCCTTGGCACATTAGGATATAATATGTTTGATGTTTATCACAATTAATGTTTTACGGAGCTTCTTGTGAGTTTGCTTTTCAGTCAGTCAAACGCAGTATCGGCATACACAGGAAAGGTGATGATAATGAGATTAATGTGATAACTGAACCATAAATAAGATTGAAAATGAAATAGGAGTGTTGGTGCGAGGGTTTGACAGTGCAGTACAGAACTGCAGGCTTGGTGGATTGTGGTACTGGTATGATAGCCAGTCCGTTGGTTAGTGTTTGTTTGTCTGTGAATGAATACCCTCTTGTGGAAGTTCAGTACAGCACACTGAGCTAATGGCAGGATAGTAATGCGTAACAAAATAAAGTCTACTTCTCACTGTCTAATACAAAACAGACAGTCACAGTAGCAAAAGTAATGATGCACTCACAGTCGTAAAAATGCATTGAGTACGATTGGCCATGGGGAAACACCCATGTAAATTAATTAAATAAACAACACATTCACTGGCTTAAGCATGAAGCAACCTAGTGCCCTGGTTGGCGTACAACAGTGATTCCGCGTCCTCTGCCGCCCAAAGAGCTCTGGGTGGGTAGAGCTTGTGGACCACATTCTAAAAAGGAAGCATCATAAACAGGTGCTCATGAAGGTCAGGTTTAGGTACACATGCATTTTCTTTTTCTTATTGGACTAGTTTTATAATAGGTATAATAGGTACTGATTTATTTTGATCTGCTAAATTGCATGCTGTTATTAATTGCAGCAGGAATAGGCAGTACTATTTCTGTATGCACTATGGAGAATCATTAACTTTTGAATAATTTTCTTTTGTAGCTTATTTTGATGTGTGCTCTGGACGTCTTACCAAGAAGGGAGAGATCAATACATGGCTAACATCTTACAGAATTGTTCTCAACCAGGTCACATCATACAGTATGTGTACGACATACTGTTGCAACAGGAACTGCGGAGAAGCACTACCTGTTGATGAAGGAGGTCTTGGATCCCATGCAGCATGCTGCCCTGAAATTAAACCTAAAGAAAGCTGTATTAATTAAATAATTTGTTTGTTTCTTAGGAGTACAGGTGAAAGCTGGAGGAAGCACACCTCACCCAGAAAAGATTAAGTTGATTCAGCAATTGCCCCTTAGATCATTTTTGGGCATACTGGGATTCTGTTGGGACTTCATGGAGGGATACAGCGAACTAGCTGTCCCCCTCTATGAACACCTGAAGGGTAACTCAGGCAAGCAAGACACACTGCAATGGGATCAAGGGTCACATGCCTTGTTTGAGGCATTAAAACAGGCAATGATTCCAACCCCCAAACTGCAGACCGAATAATGCTAAAAAAAATGCTAACAATAAAGATCCATGTGAGATAATGGACAAACTAGGAGAAACCAATTTGAAACTGGCAATACAAAAACGAGGAAGTGAAAACTATCGTGAAAACTAGTTTCACTGATAAGCAAGCCTGCTGGAGAACTGAAATTCCTAAGTGCATTGATGCAGTTAGGTTAGTGTGGTAATTGTGAGGAGATGCTTTGCCAATAGAGGAACAAATGCATCCTATTTGTGAGTGATAAAAGGGAACAACACTTCCAGTGGAGGTTTTGGGAGCTTCATAAAAACTTTAAAGAAGAAACAAACCACTGCAAGCAGTTGTTTGACTTTTTTCCATTACAGAAAAAGGAATGCTGCTTATCACACATATAGAGATATAGAGATTCAGTTACTTTCAGAGTACAGACACAGGACTGAGGCTTTCTCTTCTACAGGTTCATGTTGGAACTGATATTTTATAATATGTTCACAATATGGGCTAGACCTAGGCTCTGAGAAAAAACTTTCGCAAACATTCTGGTGGTGACTCTTGCAACTGCAATAACATTATTAATGCAGATGAGAGAAAAAAAGAAAATTCAATGAGACCCTTTTGAATTTTGAAATGAAATCAGATATTAGAATACATAGAACTGAGGGTTTTGAGCCTTAAAATACTTTTTTATTATTTATTTAGCTGTTATAGCGTTGTTTTGTTGTTTTTTATTTTTGCTTATAGCACACTTACATATAGAAACAGCGAAGTCAAGGTAGATACCTACACATAATGTATATTATACTAACACGTTACTTGGTGTGAGTATTCAGAACCAGCGAAGAGGACATCTGAGGGCCTGGGATCACGTGAGCAACTTGATTGTAGCGGATCACCCCCCTCCATCTTATATTTTAAAAGTAGGGTATGTTGGAGAACATGAATTAACCATTAAATAAATAATGTGTAGCAGATTGGTATGCATGCAGATTGGCATAGCTACAATCATGTTATTTTCTGAAAGGCGACTCTGCATACTGCTAGTTCCAAATTACATGCACTCCTGACAATTTATAAGGGCTAGAGTCACAGCTTACTTGCCCTGCCTTTATTGCAATTGCATATTCTTGAGAAAAACAGGAAGATAGCCAAATCCACACGTTTGGGTGTCGAGCCAACGGCAACTTCTCTTACAAATGATGGATGATTTATTTTGTTCTTCAGTAGATACTGTTTTTCTATACATGGTCGTTGTCACGGTCTTCTGCTGTTTTAACAGAAGCTATGACAGTGAGTTATTGGAAATACTGGACTTGCATTTTGCATGTGTGCCCTATCTTTTGCCATTATATTCGGTGCTATGTTATCTTTTGCCGTTATATTCAGTGCTGATTTAGATTTGTTTCCAGAACTCACAGATAGCCTTAGGAATTTCTCCATGGCTGAGCTAAAGCTCACACTGAAACCCCGCCACACTTCATACTATACAAATAGCCTGTATGTACAGTGATAGTAGGGAGCAAATGTTTGTGTTTTCAGGGTTTTTTTGAAAAAAATTGAAAATTCCGCGGGTGAGCAGATTCCATATTTTCCGAGATCGTGGACTAACAGGCTAAAGCCGTGGAGGGCGAATTGAAAAACAACAGGGGAAGAACACTTTTTTTCTTTTTTTTTTTTGAAGGCCTGACACACCGGGGTGGGCAGTCCGAGACACCGGCGAGGTCTACTCTACAGCGGGGCAGGTTGGAACGCAGCCCCGGTGGAGGAATTACAAGGCTGACTGGCTTACAGCAAAGCCTAGCCCCGGCGGAGGAACTGCGTCCTCCCCACGAGTGTAGGCTTGAAAAGACACACACACGCACTCCGTTAAATCAATACTGCACAGGCAGTCGCACACATACGACAGATAGTAAAAAAGACAGCCTGCACCGCAAGAGAGGCAGGTTGCTGAAGAAAGGAGAAGAGGCTTTATTTTAGAGCCGCTGATTCCATGTAAGCGGCAAGCCAGCTTTCAGCACGAATCCAGGGGAACTGCAGTCGACTCGGAAAAGCTCTTTCAAAATACGCTCAGTTGTAAACAAAAAGGTCTTACCTTACCATCTTGAGAGGCAAAAAGAGAACATGGCTTCCATGGGCTGACTGTTTAATCCCTCGGTAGGCGGGATCGAGGACATCACCCCAGGAAGGGGCCTATCAGCAGCTCTGATATAAAGAGCTCAGTAAATACCTACCAATAGGCAGGCATATCCCATAAGTATGTTTTGGTGGTCGTCTTCGAATTGAAAGGGAACTGCAATATATGAGTGTTCCTTTGCTTTCCTATATTAGTAAAGTAAAATTTTTCTGCCTCCCCATTTTCTTGGTCACCAGCTGCCACTGGTAATGATACCTCTACAGCATGGAGATTGTCAATTAACTTCTTGATAAGTTCTGAAACATATTGACTACAAATTCACAGAATGGCAAAATACACAGCCTTGTATTAGTTCTGGGGTCAGGAATTAACAGTGAAAAAGGTAAAGTATTCAGAAGAGTACCCAGCTTGGGAACAAAGCCAAAGCCTGTCTAAAATAATGGGAACCATAATAGGTTAATTTAGCTGTGTTTTATAAACAAAAAGACTTTGCATTTAAAGAAGTGCCATCTGCCTGTTTATTTATTTTTGTATGTGTGCTTACACACTTTGCATGTGAGCCTGCAGATAAGGACATGCCAGTTTTTTCAGCACAGATGTCATCCCTTTGGAATCAAGATAGCTAAACGGAGCCCCATGTTGGTTGAAGAGGACACTGCATGTCAATTTCATTTTCATTCAGTATTGTTGGTTAAACAGGCAAGATCCTGTATCCACATCAGAAGCTATAATAAGGACTATTTCAACGTTCACCATGGTGTTTAAAAGCGGAAACATGCTATTTTCTGGTGTTATGCACATGACTATATATATATATATATATAGAGAGAGAGAGAGAGAGAGAGAGAGAGAGAGAGAGAGAGAGAGAGAGAGAGAGAGAGAGTTATCAATCTTTATTTTATATAGCGCCTTTCATAGTGGACCACCACCACAAAGCACTTTATAAGCTAGTGAAGAACAATGCATAATACATTAAATACAGTGAAATACAGGGCATAGTACATTAAATACAAACAGTAAAAAAATGTTTTTTTAAAAATGCAAATACATTAAATACAGGCAAATTACAATGCAAATACATTAAATACAGGCATATTACATTAAATAAAGGGCTAGGATGTGAATTTTAAACATTGTGGATGCGTGTGTCATACAGCATCATACGAAAAAGCACTCTCCGAGTGTGGTGCACTTTTGCTTGGGTATAATAAGCAAGCCAGTCAGAGGACCTCAGCTTGCGTGCAAGGACATAGCAGGTCAGCAGGTTGGAGAGATACTCTGGACCTGTGTGATGAAGGACCTTGTAGGCAAGCAGGAGAATTTTGAAAGTAATCCTGAACTTTACAGGTAGCCAGTGCAACTGGGCAAGACGGGGTAATGTGATCATATTTTTTACATCTGGTAAGGATCCTAGCAGCGGCATTTTGAACCAGCTGCAATCGGTATATGGCGTGTGACGGAAGACCACCATAGAGAGTGTTGCAGTAGTCAAGTCGAGAGGACATGAATGCATGACAGAGTATCTCTGCATCCGGGAAGGAAAGGTAGGGATGGACCTCTGAGATATTTCGGAGGTGGTAGAAGGAAGATTTGACTACATAGACGATTTGGGCACCAAAGGAGAGGTTACTATCCAGAAGTACACCAAGGCTTTGTACAGTGGGGGAAGGCAGCAGCAGACAGTTTCCAAGGTTCAAGGAAGCAATATTGAGATTCTTGAGTTGAGTTTTCGATCCTACTAGAATAAGTTCAGATTTGGGAGACATCCAGGCCTCGATGTCTTGGATGCAAGCTGAGAGCCAGGCCATGGCAGAGGGACACCCAGGGTCTAGTTTTAGGTAGAGCTGGGTGTCATCTGCATTGGAGTAAAACATTATTATTATTTATTATTATTTATTTCTTAGCAGACGCCCTTATCTAGGGCGACTTACAATTGTTACAAGATATCACATTAATTTTACATACAATTACATTATTTTTTACACATTATTTTTACATACAATTACCCATTTACACAGTTGGGTTTTTTTCTGGAGCAATCTAGGTAAAGTACCTTGTCCCCCACCGGAGATTGAACCCACGACCCTCCAGTCAAGAGTCCAGAGCCGTAACCACTTACTTATTGTGCATTTACCAGAAGTGACATATACAATTGTGCTCTACATGACAGATTTAACCAAGTCCCTATTAGATCTCAGACACCCCTGATATTCTTTACATAATCTTAGTCCCTAACACTGTGTTGAAGCATTTGGGTGAGTTCTGGTCCACATCTGTGAAAAGTTTTATAAACACCATGTTATTGCGTCGTAAAAAATAAATAAGTTAATACAAATCTGGAAAGAATTAATATACGTTTTTAATCACCACCGGGTGTAATTTTCAATAATTGAGTTAAGCAGTAAAGTGATTATTAAAAAGACCAATTGTGTATTTAAAAACAATATATCCTCAGTATCCTGAAAGATAAATAAAATGCTATTTTATTTTTAATGGTACAATTACTTGAAATTGTTCTTTTTTTGTTATTTTATTTATCAGTGGCACTGCTATGTGAAAACGTTAATTCATGATAGTGTATCCACCCAAGACAGGATTCAGTTAGCTTACAGTATAGGCCTGGTTTTTATTCTAAATTTGGTTCTAAATTCTGAACCGATCTAGACACCCTGACATACTGACATAACATTGTTCTTTCTCCTTTCTTCTTCGTCTTAAATATGCTCAACCTAAATTCTATGAATGACAACTTAATTAAACTCAGCAGTAGGGATTGATGTGAGCTTGGGAATGCAAATGCCCTGTAGCACTTTTACCCAGTAAAATTTCCTCCTATGGCCACTGGGGACGGACAATGTCAAGCCAAGGCAGTAACTGAAGCCCTTCATTACCATCATGCCCTTTAAGGGTGCATCTGGGTGCAGACTATACCTAAGTAATGTACCCATATGCGTGCATGTATTAAAAAACAACACTGTTATCAAAGCCTTTCTATGGGACAACATATGGACACTTTCCAAAGAGAGTATTGTATGTGATTTTGAATCAATATTCCTTGCATGTCAAATAGGGTAAAAAAAAAAAAATCCTGAAACTTTAACTCAAAGGCTTACAATCATAGCTTTAAAAATAAGTCTTCCACTTAACTCTCAAAAACACAATGACTGTCATTAGAAACAAAGTATAAATAACATATTTAAAGCTAATGTCCAACTTAAAATTGACTTGTGAGAAAGGTATTATTCTACTGAGGCGAAAGAAACTGCTTAAACCTTGGATTAACCTTTTCAATGTGTAGTATGATGCCCCCTGCTGGATCACTACATTAAGGCACAAAACCCACAAGCCGATGAGACCTTGAAGCACATATCATATGGAAGCTATTGTGAATCAAGGTCAGTACATTAGGTATAGAAACTAAAATATTATCCCTCTTCCTTAATGATAGGAACCGGTACCTTTTTGTTTACAGATGAACCCATCTGTCAGTATATTGTACCGGAAAAAGAAATACAGTAGCTATCTATATGTTTACACATACTTTACTGTACACCACAGTACAGAGAAAAGAAAACTGAAGTTTTGTGTACATATATGGACAAGCTGTGTAATTAAGCTATATGTGCTACAGTTTTCACCCTAGTATAATATTAAAAAGATAGTTTGATACGTTATTCAGTTTGACAGATGGTAAACCCTCATGTTAGATTTCGCACAGGGAAGCAACACCGAGTGGCAAGTGACATCATGTAGCCAGATTTACAAATCAAGTTATATTAACCATTATGAGCCTGTTCATAAGAAGGCTTGTGTGACTGCAAGTTCAAATCCTCTGATTCACGGGTCTGTGGTCACTTCTACACAGTTGTGAAGTGTGTTCAAAGTCAATCATGACAGTGTTCAATTTCATTAGTAATACCTGGCTTGAATTCTTAATACAGTGTTTTAACTTAGTATGACAGCACTGAAATGAATGGTCCCAAAACAAACTAGTCCAAGGTTTCAACTGGTACAGCTGCGTTTCAGCACAGTATTATATTCTGTGTAATGATTTTTCAGAAAGCAGAAAAACTAGCAAAACTGACCATTTAAAATAATACGTAATACATTGCATCATTACTTAGCACAGAGGTCATTTGTAAGCTTCGTTTTCTTATCAGCAGGTTTTCAGAAAACTGCAGGTGTCACCTGGCAGGATTTTCTACTCCAGCTAGCTCTCCATCTGCTTGTACAACATTGCTATTTCCTGTAACTTATTTAACTGTTTAGCTATACAGTATGTGTTAAAAAGTGTGCCTTCAGTGTTAGTTTTTTTTTTTTTTTTTTTTAAGAGGGGAGCCACTTCTGTGCTTTTATACAATACAATAGGTCAGCGGTTATCCAAGACCAATACATTTGTCAACAACTGTCATTATACTGTATTTGGACCACGATTCTTTAAAGATAGTGTATGGTTCAATTATCCCAGGGGTAGCCAAGGACTGAGAGAAATGCAACAAATGTGAAGCAGTTGCTGAATTGATATTTTACTCATAAGTATAGAGAATGGAGTCACTTGATGGTATAGATAATGTATTTGACTGTGGTAACTATATTTACAGTAACTGGGGTATCATCCTTGTGCCACACTTACTAGTCATTGTATGGAATAGTACATCAGATACTGCTTATGAATACAATAATGCTTGTGTGGCACTGTAAAGTCAACTGTCCATGCTCTTGTTTTATAATCAATTTGGATTTATGACCAAAGTTTGTCATTTTAAATAATGCAAATAAGGCCTTTGCCTTGCAGATTTAGAAGGTTAGATAATGTTGCTAGCGGGGAAACAAATGACCTCATTTCAAATGAAAGATAAAGTAGTTACAGTAGCTAGAATGTAAATGCTGCAAACTCAATGCTTAATTTTTTTTTTTTTTATCAGAGTAGCTTTTCCTTGTCAGTGCAGAGACGCCTCAAGGCAGGTCATGTTTAAAAATGCCCCGGAACTTGGTCCCATGTCTTTCTACCTCTAAAATATAAGAGAATTACGTGTAGATTTGTATTAATTAATTAATTATATTTTATATTGTATTTGGAATGTTAATGTTGGTGTATATACATTGGTGCACGGGGTATAAATGGGGCATGTAACAGAGGTGATTTAAAATGTATAGTTGTATTTAGGCATGGGGCTTCCACAATCACTTCACATGCAGATAAAATGTGTATTAGTATTTGGGCACGGGGAGTGCACAAAGTAGTTCACATGCAGACTGTGCCGAGATTCAACTGAATAATTGATTAGCAATCGAATCTTGGAACAGCTGCTTAAAAGAGTCAGTGTTTCATGGATACAGGGTTGGTGTGTTCACAGAGAAAGAACAGGAGAGAGTCAGGATAATAATAACAATTGCTATTTGTGCTAGAGGACCAGCACAATACTTGTTGTGGGGTTAGTTCAGTGGTTTTTGTTTGTCTGTTTATTTTGGCCAACGTGCCGTTTTGTTTGATCTATATTTTCTTTTGTGTTTAAATCTTTTATTTATAATAAACCGGTGCAACAGCTCCCTCACTCACCTGTCTGTCTACTTCCTGGCCTGACATCACCACCAGCCAACCTGTTCACAAATGTACAAAGAATAATTGATAAGAACATAATTACTATATAGCTATAGTACACTGTCCCAAAGAAAACTAAAAAGATGAAGGCTCACCAGATGACCTTGTACTGGTATATGTCTTTTGTTAAATTGCAAGAAAAATGTTCACAGTCTCTGAAAGACTGTTCTACAGAGACACAAACAAAAATGAGTGTATATGGCCATATAAGATAACTCTGAACACACAGATACTGTATATGACTATAAATAGCCACAACAGAACAATATTGTTAAATTTATTCTCAGGCCATACAATGTGACAGCATTAAATACTCTAACAACAACAGCAACAACATTTCATTTATATAACACCCTTCATAACAAGTATCCCAGGGCACTTCACAGAGGAAAAAAAGAGAGTTATACAAAAGCCAAATCAAATAAGTACGTCTTAATACGAGTTTTAAAAATCACTAAAGTGTCTGAATTTCTTACAATATTTGGGAGGGAATTCCAAAGTTTGGGAGCATAGACACTGAAAGCACTATCCCCTTGAGTGTGCAGCCTAGATTTCGGAACAACCAACAAACCAGCCTCTGAAGAACGTAAATTTCAAAAAAGAACTGATGTTGGAATCATAGTCATTAAACCTGAATTGCTAGTGCTTCAAAGAATGTTTGAGGTTTTCTTTTTTTTTTATCAATAATCAAAAAATTCTATAGAGATATAAAACAACCAAAGGGGGCCTCAGACAGACACTGTTGTTGTCCAAAGAAAAAAAAAAAAAATGTTGGCAGACATGGAAGTGCTATTTTGAAAATAAAGCTAGAACAGGTACCTGTGTTTATTACCGGACTCATAAAGGTGTTAATCCTAATACTGTATTAACAGACAATGCCCTTAATTGGTTATTTAATACTCCCCTTATACATTAGTTATGTTGAAATAAAAAAGGGATTATTATCCAAGTCACATCTTTGTTCTTTTGGAAATAAAATGGAGATTTATCCAAGTCACTTTTTTGACGCCACCTACTTTAGATCATTCGATGGTTGTCATAGATACACCTTGGCAAGAATGTCCCTAACTTCAGCTTCATATTTGTCCCGGAGGCCTCTTGGACTGTAAATTTCACAATCAAGCTGGTTTTTCTGGTTGTCTTGCCTGATGTTAAGAAATCTACGAGGGAGTGGCGTGCAACTTGGGCTTGGGATTTCATTTTAGAAGAAAATATATATTAATCTCTTGTCTAAGGCATTGTGCGGTTACAGGAATGTATTGAGTCTTATTCTGTGATGTCATGTCAGATAATGTTTTTGTTCCCTAATAAAAACAGACTTATTTATCTAAGATGGATTAGTTAATGAAACAGTAAATTAACAGATATTTGAAGTTTCCATGTTACTGTACACACAGGCCACCTTCTCTAATGGTGTAATTTCTTCTCACATAAGAAATATTAAAAAATTAAAAGCAGTTCAATAGTACAGGGTGCCACACTGACAGATTATAAAGCAAGGAGGGTAGGGTCTAAAACATTATTTAAAAATTGTTTACATTTATTTTATTAATATTCCTGATCTTTTTTAAAAAAAGTGGTAAGGACCAAATTGCATTTAATCTGCTTTTGAGGGCATTAGCCCTATTTACGCTTTTTTACTACTGTGTAAAACCTGCTCTACATTTTGCTGCATTGATCTGTTTCATTGGAAAGCTGACATAAACTAATTCCTTGTGCAAACAGACTATATATAGTACAATAACACTCAATGCAAGTTCCTGCATTGTACTTACATCATCCAAGTGTGGTGTTAAATTGCTTTTTTTGTTTATATATATATATATATATATATATATATATATATATATATATATATATATATATATATATATATATATATAGATAGATAGATAGATGGATAGATAGATAATGATGATATTTGAATTGCCATGAATGGAAACAATGACAGTGTTCAGAAAACTTTGGCCCTGATCACATTAGCCTTTTATAACCGATTTAAGGGTTCAACACCAAGTGCTTAGCTCGATTTGCATCCACACTAAACACGGTTCATAACCGAGTTTGAAACCTACTCAGGAGGTAGTCTCGAAATCGGTTGTCAGGGGTTAAATAAACTCGTTTAACTGTAATCTGGACGTGAACCCTGCTCGCGTCTGGTTAAACAGTATCATCCGATACCCCCTAGTGCTTTGCGGTAGTACGTAATCCGCCTGGTTGTACGAGACGCTGTATTTTAGAATGCGTGCTCTGCATCACTGAGTCGGAAGTGACATCACTTGGTACTCATCGGTGCGGGGAATTTAACGGTTTGGTGAATCACCATATCTTATAATAATAATAGAGAGTTTGCAGCTGCGGCATGCAAGGCTGTGGTTGACCTGTGCGAGCTGAAAGCTTATTGGGACGAAGGTTTAATTAGGAGCTAGGTTGTTGTTACATTAAAATGTAGAAAGCAGCTAGCCTGCAACTATAAATATATTAATGGATACACTTTCAAATACAGTTCGACCACTTTTTGCAACTTTGTAACATTTGTTTTAAGTAAAGACAAATTATAACATACACGATAAAACAAAACAAAACAAAAAAACCTGCTCAGTCGACTTCTCTGGATAAGTTGGCAAATGGGATATTGTTTATCAATGTTTATTAGCGCTATTATATATTTATTAAAAATACACAACTCAATACCCATTTTAAAAAGATTTGGCGTCTCTGGATCTACAATTACATTGATAATACCTACAACACAAACTTCCACAGTATGAGCGCCATTTGGTTTTGCTGCAGGTCACCGATTCTCAACCCCGGTGAAACCGCTGCTTCAGCGGTGACGCGCCGGTGAATTTTAACAGTTCGTTGAGCAACTCCTGGTGAATTTCACAAGGGTTTGGTGAATCCGCTTTACATCGGTGCATGCAACGGTGAATTTAACAACGCACCCAAACAGGTATATACTGTGTGTCCATATACGGACGAGAATAAAGAAAAGACATGACCGAATTAAAATACAGCACACAGGAGGATTTATTCTTCTCATAATATATTCCATTGTTACAGTCAGATATGCTAACTGTAGTACACATAACTTAAATGTGTCCAAAACACTTTTTAAATGATCTTACATAACATATATTAGCAAGTTAACGGTCTTTATTTCCACTTTTAATTAAATTAAAGAACGCCTTATCCGCCCCAGATTTCCCCTTTTGCAAATGCCCATCTAATTTCTTTACTGTACATTTTACATTACATTTTTTTTTCCCCATACGAATTATTCCCTTTGATTACTAAAACACTTTCTCGTGGTTCCTCCGTTCTGCTCCAGTATTCAATGAAAATAAACAACAGAGTGAAAAAAGAAAGAACGTGCAGGGGTTTCTGGGATAAAGTCATTCAGCGCAGTTTTTTTTTCTTTTTCTTTTTCCCCCAACAACAGCTGGTTAAACTAACCCAGTTTCATTAAATCTGGACGCTTTTGGGCTAGGGTTCAAGTAAATCGGTTATCGATTTTTGTTTCTCTAATGTGGACAGGACCATAGAATAGTTGGATGTACCCTTTCTCACAATATTTGTTGTTTTGCCTCATGTATTAAATCGGGGTTTGTTAAATTACACCGCTGCCTCTGAAGTATATAAATAGTATATCTTACTTTAAAAAGTAAGGAGGCTGTGTGGTCCAGTGGTTAAAGAAAAGGGCTTGTAACCAGGGGGTCCCCGGTTCAAATCCCACCTCAGCCACTGTACTGTGTGATCCTAAGCAAATCACTTCACCTCCTTGTGCTCTGTTTTTCGGGTGAGACGTAGTTAAGTGACTCTGCAGCTGATGCGTAGTTCACACACCCTAGTCTCACTAAGTCGCCTTGGATAAAGGCGTCTGCTAAATAATAATAAAAATAAATAAAGAAAAAAAAAACACTTGTATTCATTGTTACCATATTTTTCATAGTTAAGCAGGACTGAAAGACACTGCCAAGCGAGTACTTATTTGAAACTCCTTAAAAATGCATATCGTATATTTTATCGTACCTTTATCGCATTTTCCCTACGCCTGCGGTCTCGAGTCAAGCAATACCCTTAGTCTGCATTACTGATTTGGCAATATGCTGACTTTATCCCCGCCCTAGTAACCCCTACGCAAACTGCATTTGTGTTAAAAAAAAAAAAAAAAATCCACAAGGCAAAACAGGGATAGACCATTCTTTGATGCAAGGCATCATTTTTAGAGCCAGATATAATTTAAACGTTTAGGATGTTCATCCAATCCATATTACAAACGTGGCGTATTTATAAAATTGACTTGTACATAGTCGACCGGTCTAAGTAGAGTGAGTGTTAAATTTAGCTCGGCATGTTTTTCTGCGTACCCCTGTTCACTAGTGGTTGATTCTTCCTGCTGCCATGTTGGATTGTGATCCCGATGCTGTTGGGAGTTCCGATTAAAGTTTAGATTTTTCTGTCTTCTTGAGATCTGAGTTCCTGAGACACGCCAAGAGGTAGAGGAGGGTACCGATATTTTATTACCGAGCTGCAAAAACAGCAGACCATTAAACTCTCCACCTTCCCCTGGACTCAAAACAACACCAGCATCAATGAGCAGACCTGGAGCCAAGGCCACGCCGACAAATGACTGAACATATTTGATACAATTCATTAATGTTATAAATTGGTTGTTATTATTATTATTTAAAAAAATGAACAACCAGCATCCTCCACCACCGCGGCGGGTCGTCAATAACAGTTCGCTGCTGCTAACCCCGCAAGAGAACGACTGTCTCCAGAATTACCTCGGAAGGAAATGCATCGTAAGTTTTACTCTGATTATTGCATTTACTGTTATGCAACTTGCTCAAAAACTGTAGGGAAATATTATTTGAAAGTATGTTCAATTACTGTGTAGTACACTTGGGCTAAGCTATGGGATTTACGTCTGTGTACACAGCTCGCCAACAAAACTGTTTGAAGTCAAGAACATATCACAACACAGTGACAGCCGGCTGTACTCGTAAATGTTGTGATCCTTAAAATGCTTGCTTGGGAGGAGAACGGGTGTTCGGTGCTCGCTTCCCGGGACTGGCAGTCAATTAAGTCGGTAGATTCCAACAGAGACGCGAGGCCTGGCTTTCAGTGTCTCACCAGTCAACTCTCTCTCCCCCCCGATGTATTGCAATGCTGTTTACTTCATTCCAGATGAACTGTGAATCAGGAAAGTCTGTTAAGTGCAAGTCATTTATGATGCTACCATTCCATAACATTAACATTTACACCTGTTTGATTCGCTGTAGATGTATTATTCCAGTTGTATACATATACCAACATTACATTGGTTCCACTGGACGATATATGTGTGTACTTATTATTATTATTATTATTATTATTATTATTATTATTATTATTATTTAACACAAAGAAGTATAATTATTGAGTACACAGTAATTGAGTGTTATTTGCAGAACAATTCACTAACTGTAGCATTGACATGAATTTTCTGTTGGTGCAGGATTTCCACGTAATGGTTATTTTCGACTTTCCTCGTAACACCCTTTTTTACCTGTGTTGCTCTGAGTCTGCGCCATTGAGATTTTGTAGACAGACTTCCTGTTCTGGATGTCGAAAATGACTGCTGTATAAAATAATAATAAAAAAAATACTTCATACTTGGTTATGGTCTGACCAACAAAAGTTATTTTTGATAACTAGCTCTAGAAAAGTTTCCTATATAGTAGCAGAATGTGATAACCTGCCACAATTACTGATACGGTATTGTAGAATACATGTTACATTATCAGTAGTTCTGTTTTGTTTACTTGAAGATTTAAAACTAATTCGAGTGATGTGCAAGACTCAATGGGAGAGGTAACTTGTGCCCCTAAAACTGAACTCATTTTTGAGGGTACAACAAACTGGAATGTCAACAAGTTTAAACTGAAGGAATATAGTACACGCACAGCTACAGGAATGTTATTTTAGAAATCTGGTAGTAGTATTTTATTACTGTGCTGTAAAACTGCCATAAAGTTTGCAGAAGAGCCAAAATATAATTCACGGACATCAAAGTTGTTTTTATCTGGTCTACAAGTTCAGTGTAATAATACATTGCACTACAGTAATAAAATAATAACCTTGGCTCACAGTATGAACACACAGTTCATTGATCATTTGCAGATGGATCCTGGGTTGATTTGATTTCACACAGTAACTGAATTATAGCTGCAAACATGAAACGATGACAGCTATGAAACATTAAAAAGAAATGGACTTGCAAAAGATCTTCGTGAGGTATTCCCTGTTGAAACCACACATGCAAGGACTGAATGCAAATCATTTTCTGTCATATGCGAAAATCAAATGTGAACCTACCACACCTCTGGAAAGTTTGTTTCCAAGTTTTAATTTTATTTTTATTATGTACAGTATGGTCCTATATGACTGTGTTTTGTACAGCACCACTACCATATGATGTTGTATTTTCTATTGTTCATAACTTCAAGCCTAAAATTTGAGGTAAATCAAAAAGACAAATATTTAGACAAACAAGCTGTAGGTAGCAAAAACAAAGCAGAACTGGGTTGTTTTGAGGTCGCTAATCAACCAAAACTACTTGCAAAAAAGGAAGTTGAATTTAATAATGTTTCCTCTGCGGTATTTAAAGTGTTTGAAGCGGTTTGCTGCTAGATCTGTTTTGTAGTTTGAAATCTCAGTAGGTCTTGTACCCCTTTCACACACAAACGTTAAAAAAAAATTTCACACATTCACACAGCACGAAATTGGACAATCTATGCCAGCATAATACTGTCATAACCCTTTCACACCGCCAAAGGGATCATGCGAGTACAACCTTCAAACCTATCAATCAACAGATCGTTTTCATGGCAGAAACCAAACAAAGTCTCAAAACCAAAATATTTTTAAGAGAGTCAAGCTCTTCAGGCAAAAGCAGAGAGCAAAAATACAGTGGATGCTGATATTTGCTATATATAAAGGATGCTCATGTGAATGCCCCACTTGGGTAATGGAACGCCAACATGGTGATGTATTTTGGAATGAGACACTCAAGATTTTCGGATAGTGAGTGGAAAAAATATTTTCCCATGGGAAGAGAAACATTTGAGTCCTTGGTTGAACAACTGCATCCGGTATACAGTCACGTGTCATAGCATTTCACACAGGCAGTTAAGACGGGTCGGTGCCATCTCTGAACCACGTCGCAGATTGGTTCAGAGATGGCATAAAATGACGGCTCAGGCAATTCACACAGACCAAAATGCAGCATTAGTGCCGGTTCTGAGCCGTCGTAACTCGTCTGTGTGTAAGAGGTATAAGATTGTAAATTGATAAGTCAGGCTAGATTGAGCTAAAAGAGCTTAACATCTTTCTTTCTTTCTTTCTTTTTACAGCTTGTCAGTATAAATGTTTGTTTTAAAGATTTTATTTAAATCAATTACAAAAAATACAGCACTGAAAGACAAATAGGCGTTCTAAACAAAAAATATTCCCTCAGCTTTATGTTAAATACTGTACTGAACACTATGGAATAAACTGCTATTGTTATTACCTTTTTAACATGATTGGTATTGAGGATTATCAATGTATCAAGTGTCAGTTTTCCATTCATTTAAGAAATTAACAGTTTGTATTGCACATTAAACGTCTATATAGTATATCAGTATGTTGCACTCTGATATAACCTAATGGTAGATGTGTTCTAAATCACAAAAGCACCTTTGGCACAGATTCACCAGTGGAGTAGTTTGTGTGTGTGTGTTTTTTTTGTCCCTGCAGTGGATGTCTGTGAGGAACTGGAGTCTTATGTGGCTTTAGCTTTATAAATTACTGCAGGCGCAAACAGAGTCCCATAATTGCGGAATAAGCAAACAGTAAGTGACAGATTATAGTCAAATACAAGTGATGCACTGTTTTTGAAGTGCTATAGGTATGAATATTTTCAACAGAAGGGTATCAGTGATACTATTGTTAGTGCTAGTAATAGGTCAGAAAATAGATTAAGATCTTGATTAGCCCTTCTTTAACCAAACATTCCACTGAAAACTGGGAACAGAAGAAAAAAATTGAGTTACTAAAAGGAAAGATTGCTGCAGTGACCCAAAATTACTGTCTACATTAATGTGTACTGCATGAACATACCATCACAGACAGCACTTGGTGTGTTCTAGCAAATACTTTCTGTTTTCTAATGTCTTTCAATGTGTCATGGTTAGTAAGACTAACCATTTGTAATTCATTATTCTATCAATTATTTTACTGAATTGAATTGTATTGTTCAGTGTTATAAGATGGGATTCAGTCAGGCTATTTATTCATTTTAACATGTGTTTATTATGATCAAATTGCCCAATGCTATCATTAAGTTTATTGTACAGTAGTTTAAAAACCAGTGAAGACTTCATGTTGTAGCTGAGCCAGAAAGGAAGCATTGGCTGTTACTGCTGCGTTCATTCTTTCTCAGCAGATTTAGTTCTGGTTAAAGATGAATCCCAGCCAATTCACACAGCACCAATAGAGTCAACAGTAGAAATGTACTTACTTTACCAGTCAGCAGTCGTAGTAGGAAGTGCCTTGGTTTGCTTTTTCTGGGTTATGCATACAGTAATGAGTAAACAGTTTTGTGTTATCATTTTAACATGGGACTAGAAAAAATAAATATGGTACTTGCTAAGTGGGTGAACTTGTTTTAAACTCCTTCACTATGGGTATAATTTGCCATTTTATCGTTGAGCTCTTTAATCAAACATTTAGGTCATTAATAGGTATAAAAGATAATAACAATAAATAATACAATCTGAAGAAATCTGTTTGCAGCCAATTATCTGTTTTTCTAGGAGTGAGTAATTGGTGGGTATTCACATAGGAGCCATTGCAAACGACCCAGGGTTGGATCAGACTGCCCTCTGTTAACCTGTCTAACCAGCCCCATCGTTTACTATTCTCATTTGCATTTTAAACAGTACCACATCATTGAAATCACAATATAAAATATTATGCTATGCGAGCTGAGAACAAGCTGGGGTTGATTTGCTGGCATTAATATGGTGTGTAAATCAGTCCGAACTGTTCCTGAGTGCAGATAATCGCTCACATGTATATACTCCCTTAATCTGACATGTCCCCCAGATCTCATAGACAGAGCAAACTGTTAGTCATGTACAATTGGGGCTTGGGATGGGCATGCGAGGTACCAGATTTATGAAATCATTTTAATTGCTATTTTTACTCCATGAAATTTCTATAAAATACTAACTTGAAAACAATAAGACAAACATCATGCACAGTAAAAATAAAAACACATGTTATTGTAAATAGCTAAAACACATCATGCCATGATTTGCTGCCATATCTTCCATTCTTCGCAATACACTAACAGCTGCAAGGGATGTTTGCGCGAAATACTATTGGACAAAAATGTCACCAGACATTCCAACACCCCCCCCCCCCCCCCCCCCATTACAGCAAATTTGGATTCCAGACTTATAAAGTATTGTAACTTAAAGTGTGCTTTTTTTCTAGTTTTACCAACTATTCTGACTATATTTCGACCTCTTTCCAGAAGTAATGTTGTTACAGTATGTACCTGGAAAATCTTTGTATTTTGGGTATGTAGTTTGCCGTGTTACCACAAAATGTTGGCCTTTTTTTCCATAAAACCCCAGTTGTATTTGTTTTCTTTAAAAACTGTACTACAGTTGTCTTATTTAAAATCTAAAATAAATAAAAATAACCAGAAGGCCAAGGCAATTGTAACAACTAACCATCTGGGCCTGGCTTTGATCTGTATTTGCTGACCGCAGTGTTTTTTTGGGACTTGCTGTTTTGAATACTCAACGAGTCGGCAAAATGCTTTCCATCTTTGCATAATTATCTTCATCTTCATCATTTAAGTCAATGGAATCAACTAGTTTGTCTAGGAATGCAGTCATTAAAGCATGTGTAGGAACAGTTTGTCAATGAAAATGTAAGGACAGAAAGAAAAGTAACTTTGAAGGATTGAGTTTTTACCTGGAAAAGTTGAAGAATATCCATATGAGTCTCATGTGTGCATTATTCCAACTCGGGCTTTGGGATAAGAAATATTGAGACTGTGTACTGTACTTAAGGTGAGTAGGGTAACATGTTTCTTATTTTGTCTTTGCTCATGAAGTAATGACATTTACTGTATTAAGTGGGATTTGAAATTGTTTCATCTTCAAAGTACAGAACTTTTGCTGTATTTAAGGCTGAGGGGATACATCGTATCGTTTGAACACTATCAATAGTCAAGCCTGTGCATCGTTTCTGTGTAAAAATTAAGCAAAGGGATGTTTTTTGTTGTTTTTTGGAATCGGCATAATTTTTTGGATTTCAGCTCAGTTTCCCCCACTCGCCTCAGGTCTGACACGCTGAATCTGCGTGTGATTCACCTCAACTTTACCCACCCCCGCCCCCCATGAGTTTTTAATGATGGGATTGCATCTGTATGGAGCGCCATTTGTGCCAAAACTATTAATCAATTCGTCCATCAATTCATAAATTAAATTTGGCAATTGATCAACTCAGAACAATTAATCTATATGAAAGGCTTGACAGGCTTCTGGGGGAACTGATTGCTCTACGATTGACCTGCAAATTAATGAATTGAAAGGTGAATTGCCAACTGTCAGTCTTCCACTGTGCCAAAAAGGCTTAACCATTTCTAGCCAATTGGAGCAGGTAGTAAAATTGCAACCAACGAGAATCCATCTCAAGCAAAACTGCTTCAGCCAATAACCTTGCAGCTTACTAGAAAAGGTGTTTCAATCACAGGTATGTTTTTGTGCTCCGTGTATTTATGATCTGACATACCATTCCGTCTTTAAATAACACAACAAAAATACGGTACTGATTCTACAAAGGTGTTAATTGCCAAGACTTCAATACTGTATAGCTACCAGTATTCATGGGTCACCAATAAATAACAGCGATACAAAGGCCTAAATAAATGTCTTAAGAGAAAACCCTAACAAAACAGTTTTAATCAAATATTAAATATTAGTGCCAATATGACATAAGCAGATAAAACTACCCACAATATAATTTGTGAATACAAATTAATAACTGTGTTTTGCACTATTCTACGGCAGCCCATATGTATTCCTTAATTATAAGCAATATTGTGAATATAATACTATACGTTACTCTACTGAAGAAAAATATATATATATTTGTATATCTACCTTATACAGTTAATATATTTTTAGAACCATTATCGTAGTTTTCTGTCTTTAAAAGGCAGTAGTTGCAGCTTTTCTGTGTGTGTACGAGATGGATTCTGTTTTTTTTTTTTTTCAATCTGCGGTTCAGGGCTTCAGTATACACCATTGAATTAAACAGTTTTGGGTTTTTTTTTTGCTGGTGGTTGAGGTGATTCGAACGCCTTTTCTAGTAAACTGTAAGGTTATTGGCTGAGCAGTTTTCCTTGAGACTGGATTGGTTGCAATTTTAGTACCTGCTCCAATTAGCTAGAAATAGTTATGCCTTTTGGCACAATGCGAGATTGACACGAATTGATGAATTGATGAATTAATTAATTAATAGTTTTTGCACAAATGGCGCGCCATACGTTGGCGCGGGAGTCTTCGGGATGAGCAACGGAGCAAGTTAACAAATATCAACCATGATACAACGCCTACAATGACGTTTGTCAATCATTTTCTTAAATAGAAGACGGCAAGAAAGTGCAGCCTATGCGACAAGTGGCTAACACAACTAATTTGCGTGACCATTTAATGAGATGGGACCCTACAAAACTCCAAACAAAATCTGACATTGATAAAAGTAAACATGAATCGCCAGTTACTTCTGTTTTGGGAAGAAAAAAATTGATGTGAATAATAACAGAGCAAAGCAGATTGCAGGTATGGTTGTGAATGGAGTGACGCAAGATGTAAGGCCTGTAAATATTGTTGAGGGAGCTGCGTTTCGAAAACTGGTTACAAATCATGAACCAGTGTACCCAATGCCTTGCTGAAAGACGGTGTCCAAGTAAAATATAAGCCATGGACAATTTACTGAACTGCTGTGGACAGTGCTTACTTTTTGTAAATTAGCTATGTTGTTCACTGGATTGGTTGTTAAACTGACTGGATTTAAAACACTTTATTTATTTTTTTTATCAATGGGTTTTGCTTTGACCCTCAACTGACAAAAAAAAAAAAAAAACACACATTTCATAAGAGAACTAAAAAGTACTTTAGTTCTGCAGTTAAAAGCTGAATCAAAAGTGATTACAGTACTTCATTTAATTATATATACATATATAAGTACTGTAAAAAGAAGAACTAGAGCACTTTTTAGTTCCCTTATGAAATGTGTGTTTTTTTTTTGTCTTTTCCATTTTGTCTGTTTATTCAGTGTTGTGTCTAATTTATATTTATTTTTTTAAATCACTGTATCGAGCTGTAAATTGCTTCTGCGTCATTATCTGCTGTTGCCATATTTTTTTTTTCTTTCTCAATCTGTATTTAACAAAAATCTGAAAACAAGGGAGTTGTTTCACATTCTTGTTTGCAACACATCATCAGATTTGATGATATCACTCAAAGGGACAGAACTCCAAAACTGCTGGTACTATACTGTACCACCAGAGAAAACGTAGAGCCCAATGTTATTTTCTGGCACTGCTTGTATAAAAACAGAATTCACACTACAAAGTTTAAACAAGTGTTTTAACTTTGTAACTTAAAACTTTTTAATGCACTTAACTATTATTTTTCAAATGCAAAACACTACTTTTGTTAAACCCATTGTTACAAATATATGTGAATTTTGTTGTGGGACATTAACAACATAATTCACCTGACAAAAGTTACACACCCTGCTAAATCCAGGATACTAATCTTAAGTAAACAGACCTACATTTGAATTGTAAATCTTGATTCAGCAATAAACAGAGCCATAGAACTTTGACTTCTTATAACATATGCAATCAATTAATGTTATTAATAGTGATTTTTTTTTTTTTTTTTTTTTTAAGAAACTAGTATTACTAAATACTGTAGATGCAGCCCATGCGCCCCATTTTTTTTGGCCAATTGACTATGGAAAATACTTGTATCGGCCCTACAGACAACTTGGCTGTCTGTGCTGTGATGAAATTGCTAGATATGAATTAATTTTCCTTCTGCTCATTCTGTAGAAATTACCAATTTTGATTTCAGCAACGATGAATGCTGCAGTGGGTTTTTGAGTGGTTGTAATAATAAATACAGTAGATCTCCTTTTACAGTATCTGAACTGCTCTAGGGACATGGACATATTCTGGATACAAATGTCATCTTCTGGTGTTAGTTCCCAGGCTGCACTGATAGGGAAAATGTGCAGTACCTTGACTGGTGCTGTGGACACCACTGCACTTCCTGTGAATCATACCTCACATTTTGTTGACCTAATGGCTTTTTAAACTGTGTGATTGTTTTGTCACACATGTGATGTATACCAATACCTTTCATGGTCATTTATTATTACCAAGAGTTGCTTGCTGTAAACATGATTAGTCTTGTCCTGCACCAAATGTCAAATGCAGCACAGTCTAAAACTGGGCATTGTGTGTGATTTGTGAAATAATCATTATCTGATTTAAAGGAAAACAAATTTATATCTCTCCCTGTTTTTTCTTCTTTCTTTCAGACTTTGTCTACTGCTGTAGTTCAAGTATATACAGCTGACCGTAACTCAGTGTGGTCAAAGAAGTGCTGTGGTGTTGCTTGCCTTGTGAAGGACAATCCTCAAAGGTCTTATTTTATCAGAGTATACGATATTAAGGTAAGGACACATTCATCAATTCCATTGTACTGCAGTAGTTCCATTCAGTAAATGTTAATGCATTAGAGAGTACTTTGCCAGCCCTTTTAATTGTGAAAAACAAATTCCTTGTTATATTTCACATTCCAAAATACTGTTTTCAGCATGGGTTAGAAAAGTCATTTATTAGGACCTGCTCTCTCTTCATCATCAAAGCATGCTTTGTTACAAGAGGACCGAGGTCTTTTTTTTAAGCACATCTCTGCAGTAATGCAGTGGCTAAAGACATTGGTGGGATAGTGTCGAGGAATCCTATCTGTATCTGCTCTACAATAAGAGGAAGGTCTTCATTACTCCCAACACTGCAGCTACCCAGTTACTGGGCTAAAACATACCTGGGCAATGCTACTGCTCTTTCTTAGGTTGTTCCTACTGTTGTGTATTTCAGTGCTTTGTTTCTTTGGTTGATTAGTTTGTCTTACAGATATATATATATATATAACCTTTAGCAGGTATATTGTTTAAAATAATGTAACTTTTGGGCTCCCGAGTGGCGCCATCCAGTAAAAGCACTTGCTAGAGTGCAGGATGCGCTCTATAGCCTGGACGTCGCGAGTTCGAGTCCAGGCTATTCCACAGCCGACCGTGGACGGGAGCTTCCAGGGGGCGACGCTCAATTGGCCAAGCGTCACCCGGGGGGAGGGAGGGTTAGGTCGGCCAGGGTGTCCTCGGCTCACTGCGCACCAGCGACCCCTGTAGTCTGGCCGGGCGCCTGCGGGCTTGCCTGTAAGCTGCCCAGAGCTGCGTTGTCCTCTGACGCTGTAGCTCTGAGGCGGCTGCACGGTGAGTTCGCAGTGTGTAAAGAAGCGGTCGGCTGACGGCACACGCTTCGGAGGACAGCGTGTGTTCATCTTTGCCCCTCCCGAGTCAGCGCAGGGGTGGTAGCGGTGAGCTGTGCCTAAAAAATAATTGGGCATTTCAAATTGGGGAGAAAATAATAAAAACTAATTGGCAACGACTAAATTTAAAAAAAAATAAATAAATAATGTAACATTAGTTCTTGAACCTATAGTTATTATACTCAACATAACCAACTTCACCACATGGTAAAATAGTAAACAACTGCAATTAAAATGTCAACAGGTTGCAGAAAAATACACACATTAATCAATTAACTATATATAATATAAAAGAGCATCACCCCATACTTCCTAATCACATTTACATAGTTATTCTAAAACAGATCTATATATACAGTCAGCACTCAGATATCCGTTACTCCGATACACGTCAGTGTTTTAATAAAATCAATCCCCATTATATTAATGCACTTACCCGTTGCACGTGATTTCCGACTCCGCCATCAGTTTTCTGATGCAAAGCCCATCTCTTAAATGTTACAATTTGTCTGAATATCCGTCACAGCCTGCGTTTTTTTTTTTTTTTTTTAAATTCTCTCTAATGCCAAATCAGTCTATCTGTTGTGCAGTTACACAGCGCTTCCTCCAGTTTCACCTGACGAAAATGCAGCCAAAACTAAGCGAACGAGACAAGCTAGGGTAATGTAGCAGTTAGTTTTTTTTAATTTATTAATTTTTTTATCTGTGATCTTTTGTTGCATTTTCATTTGCAAGTAAACTGACATTAGGGCCTTATCGAGGACTATATCCTGCAGTTTTGAATACTGACTTGGGACACTGTTTTAATTCTGGAAACTGATGTTATGTTTTTTTTTTGATCTTTTGGTTTTGCTAAATTGCAATGCCTTTTACATTTTACACAGTTCTGTGCATGGATAACATTTAGATTTTATTTTGCTGTTAGGTCGTTAATGATAAATTTTACATACTGCTACAATACGTACCGGATTTCAAAGTATGTACTGTATTACAGTTAACGTGTTGTCTCTTTAGTTTTGGCAAGTGATATTTTCAGAATCATATCGTTCTGAATTAAAATACTACTTCTGTTGAAAATATAGTACTGTATCAACAAAACCAATACAGTACATCTAAATGGAAGCCTACTTATTTTAAAACAAAGCCCTTTCAGATATGTATTTTTGATATTGTATCTTTTTTTTTATGTTGGAACGGGCCAAAATAATCAGATGTGCGTCACGCGTTTAACCATCACTGAAGTCAAAATTTTATGGGGTCCGATATGTGAGTGCTGACTGTATATAGATATATAAAACACGTCATTCCCTACTTTCTACATTTGATTATTAGGTTGTATGTCTGTCCACATTACAGATTTAGAAGTAAAAGCATATATATATATATATATATATATACTAGTTATTCGTAGTGTCTCCTCCTACTTGCATTACATTATATCAGTGTTTGACATGTCCTTTTGAAATAAAAAATACAAATGGAAGGTTTTTGCTGGGTATGTGAGAGTGAGACAGCTGCAACACCAATCAAAACCACTACACTATGTAACACAATTTTTGTTCCTGGGTAGTAAGTGTTATTTCCTAATTGCTTATGCCTCAAAAGTATAGAAAATGGCTATTATTCCCCACAAACTTTGCTTTTGTGACCAGGACAGTGATATTTTGAAATGTACCTATTTCCAATGAGAAAACGGGTGAATTTGTGTCTTTTCGTTCACATAGTCAGAAAAAAACAACATATGAATCCAAATTAACATGTATTTATACTAAAGTAATACAAAAATGACTACAAAAGATTTAGAAGTGAGTAGTTTTTCGAGATTTACGATTATACTGTAAATCACTTTCACGAATCAGCCCCCAAATGTAGTCTCCCATCATGTTCTCGTTATACTGTCCTTGGTAGCGGCGTTCAAAGTCCAGTATATCCTGGTGGAAGCGCTCGCCTTGCTCCTCCGAGTAAGCTCCCATGTTCTCCTTGAATTTATCAAGATGAGCATCAAGGATATGGACTTTGAGGGACATCCTACAGCCCATTGTGCCGTAGTTCTTCACCAGAGTCTCAACCAACTCCACATAGTTTTCGGCCTTGTGATTGCCCAGGAAGCCCCGAACCACTGCGACAAAGCTGTTCCAAGCCGCTTTCTCCTTACTAGTGAGCTTCTTGGGGAATTCATTGCACTCCAGGATCTTCTTTATCTGTGGTCCGACAAAGACACCGGCTTTGACCTTTGCCTCAGACAGCTTAGGGAAGAAGTCTTGAAGGTACTTGAAGGCTGCCGACTCCTTATCTAGAGCTCTGACAAATTGTTTCATAAGGCCCAATTTGATGTGCAGTGGTGGCATCAGCACCTTCCGGGGGTCCACCAGTGGCTCCCACTTGACGTTGTTCCTCCCCACAGAGAACTCGGTCCGCTGTGGCCAGTCCCGCCTGTGGTAGTGCGCCTTGGTGTCCCTGCTGTCCCAAAGGCAAAGATAGCAGGGGAACTTGGTAAAACCGCCTTGGAGACCCATCAGGAATGCCACCATTTTGAAGTCTCCTATGACCTTGATGCCATCTCAGAAAAATGCAGATATGTATCCACTTAGGCAGCTGGAACTAAACTGAACTGGTGGGCTTAAGGCCCCTGTATGTATACTACTATTTATATTACTGGAAAGTTCTAGAAAGTTCTAGAAGTTACTTCAAGTTTACTCAGCACTGAATCTATCTGGAATGTTCTGGAAAATAAGTAAATTTCAAAATATCACTGTCCTGGTCACAAAAGCAAAGTTTGTGGGGAATAATAGCCATTTTCTATACTTTTGAGGCATAAGCAATTAGGAAATAACACTTACTACCCAGGAACCAAAAAAAAAAAGTAATTGTTACACGGTGCTATCTTCAAAACAAACAGGTTGTTTGGCAGGTTTGCAAAGGGCTTGACTGCCTCTCTATGAAGTGTGGTGCATTTTAATGATGGAATGCTGTAGTTACATAGCTACAGTAAAGGATGCATAGTGTATAATTAAACATGGCTGATGGCGGCTACCCAAAAAAGAACATAGGCGATGGATCTTTTACTGCATTTCTGTTTACATTATTATATGAATGTGTCATTTGGCTAAAGGTAATACTTTTTTGCAGGATGGGAAGATACTGTGGGAGCAGGAACTCTACAACAACTTCTCATATAATCATACCAGATCGTACTTTCATACATTTGCTGGTGACGTAAGTCTGTTTCCTGTCGCTGACCATTTCTGTTTTGTGGTTTTTATTTTGTTTTAATTTTTTTAAAATGTATTTACTGTATTGGCATAAACCATTTATATATTTTAAATTCTGTTTGTATCTCGAACAATGGTAGATATAGTCATCTGGTTTCACAGAACCTGATTATCACTGGTCTACCTAATCAGGTTCTGTGCCAAGAAATTGGTTAATGTCAGGTGTAATGACAAATCTTATTCTGCTAGAATAAAAATAAATAATAAATTAGTCTTGATGATGATCCAGTATGATTGTTGTTGATGGTGCTCAGCCTCTGGCAATCCATTGACTGCTTACAGCTGCACACTGTGTTTGTCCGTAGTTTGTGTACACTATAAGAATAAGCTCTGTGGCTTTGCACTCGGGTCTTGAATATGATTTACCACCCCTATGCATCATTGGAAAATGAATTCATGTATGAGTTCTTGATGAAATGGTGTCCTATTGTTGCAGCTGTTGCTTATTCCATGCTTCTTGCATAATTTCATAGGGCATAGAATTCATTGCATGTCATTCTTTAGAAAAGTAATTTGATGTGAGAATCACACTTGAGTGTACTGTGGCAGACTAAATCATGATGGCATGTTTGCTTGACTGGCAGGGAAATACGATATTGTAAGAGACACTGTGCATAGTTTAGACTTCTTGTAGATGTTTTGACAAAACACTTATCTAACATGCCTTTTGCAATCCACAATCTGCTAAGAAATAAATAACAATAGTGGGCTGCCATGAATGAGTAAGTAACAAAATAACACATGCAATGAGAGTGCCCTGATGTGTAACAAAATGAGAAATGCCTACTCAAAGATTTTTCACATTGATTTCATTGATGCAATGTTCTATTAGCTACAGTGCTACTCTACAGTGCTATTAGTTATTTTATTTATTTTTTTAAATAAAAAATTTAGTCGTTGCCAATTAGTTTTTATTATTTTCTCCCCAATTTGAAATGCCCAATTATTTTTAGGCTCAGCTCACCGCTACAACCCCTGCGCTGACTCGGGAGGGGCAAAGATGAACACACGCTGTCCTCCGAAGCGTGTGGCGTCAGCCGCCCGCTTCTTTACACTCTGTAGACTCACCATGCAGCCGCCTTAGAGCTACAGCGTCGGAGGACAACGCAGCTCTGGGCAGCTTACAGGCAAGCCCGCAGGCGCCCGGCCAGACTACATGGGTCGCTGGTGCGCGGTGAGCCGAGGACACCCTGGCCGACCTAACCCTCCCTCCCACCGGGCGACGCTTGGCCAATTGAGCGTCACCCCCTGGGAGCTCCCGTCCACGGTCGGCTGTGGAATAGCCTGGATTCGAACTCGCGACATCCAGCCTATAGAGCGTATCCTGCTTTTACTGGATGCGCCACTCGGGAGCCCCAGTGCTCTTAGTTATTTAAACATTTCCCCCAAATAGTTTTATAATGCAAAGTGAAAGCTTGCTGTGCATCTATATGCTCAAATCCTTTTTACTTTTTTTGGAACTGATTTTTATTAATTTTTTTCAGTAACTGAATTAAATGACCACTATTTCACAGACCAAACATGCAAATCCAAACATTAATCCAAACATGCGCCAATCTAGTGTTGCATATATTTAATTTTGTTACATTGACTGTCACTGTAGAGGCTCCACATTGGGAGTTTAAATTTCCTTTAACGAAACACAACACACAGGTGAGTGTTCCTTTACCGTGTCAAAGAGAGGTCAATTTGAGCAATATACAGTACATATTGGTTGTTCTACCATGGTTTTATGTGTGGCTGTTTTGGGTCTACTTAGACATGTTCGACTGGACTCAATTTTGCTAGTGAAGAAGAAGCAAAACGATTCAGAGCAGCAATAGGAGAATTACTTGGGAGGCGGCAAAGGAGAACTGGTGAATATCCCTTTTTTTCAACTTTTATATTTGCTTTGAAGTTCTTTGTGTGATCATTTAATGTCTTAATATTTGAAACAGTTACAACTTTTTTTTTTTTCTTATATCATGCTTTTTTGTTTTTGTGCCCCCCACCTCTCCCAAACACTGCTGAGAATGTAAAACATAATTCAATGTTTTTATCCTTTGGATGAGACGTAAAACCGAGGTCATATTGTACATGACTCTGCAGCAACAGTTCTGCTGCGTAGTTCACCCCGTACTCTCTAAGTCTCTTTGAATAAAAGCGTCTGCTAAAGGACTAATTAATAATTCATAATAATAAACTATGAAAAATTATAATGGGAATGTAAACTTAGACTTTTTTATTATTGGGGGAAAAATAGAAAGTAATAAAAGATTCACCAGAACCACACAGTACACTTTCCACTGCCCAATGTTTACTTTGCCTTGATCAATTCTAAAATGTGTTGTTAAGCACACTGGTTCCAGAATCATTTACAGAGGTAAAGCATACATACTGCTTTACTGTAGAACCCAGTGCTTGGAAAGGGAAGTTGATTGATTTAGCTTGCACTCGCCCCATCTCATTTTATTATGCTCTGTGTGCTTATTCATCCTACATTTGGGAACCCTTCAATAACCATTCTTTCTGCAATTGTAGCAAAGAGGACAATCATAAGAATGGCGTGCTAATTAGAAATCCTTATATTCTGGATAGTTGATATGTAGTACAGGACTTGGTGCTCTGGTTTCTTTTTTAAAATACAAACCTGTTTTCTTTTTCACACTGGCCTGGATTACATCAAAATGATGGCACTTCCATAACTCACACTAAATGGTAGATTCAAACAAAAAATACAGCTCCCTTATGGCTTGTGGTATTTTGCTATTCAAACTTCAGACATTTGAAGAAGGGGTAAACAAGATGTTTAAGTGAATTTTGCCACATAGAAAAGGAAAGTTACAAGTTTTTACAGAACACCCCTTTAAGTGCCATAAACTTTTTATTTTATTTTTTTTAATATAATTTAGACCCCTGTTTTGTTTTTGAACCATTATATATTCTGGAATTTTGAAGTTCCTTCTATTATTTTTTGTTTATTTGTTTCACTAATTTGTACTACTAACATGCAGTTCTAAATTTTAATTATTTTAACTTTTGTTTTTACAGAAAAAAGACGTGACCCTCCAAATGGTAGGTTATTAATTTGCATTAAATCTACGTAAAAGTGAAATAGGAAAAAAAAATTAAAAAATCAAGAAATAGTTTAGTATCTGTATTGTTGGCTAAAGCAGACTTTAGGGACTTTTGAGGGTAAGATACAAAACACTATTTAGCAGTCTTAGAAATAATTCATTTGCTGTAGAACTTTTTAGTTTATTTGCTCTTACTGACTCAGAATTTTACACTGGCACTTTACATTATAGCTTTGTGCCACATGCTAACATAGTGTTTATTCTGGGGGGTAGCTACAAAGATGGTTGCTTTAAATAGTGGGTCGGAACATTTTGATTTTCACATTGAACAATTGCATAGTACATCCAGTGATGTGTACATTATATGCAAATCCCTTCATGGTCCTGTGAACTTTTCAAAACTGTTGTCTTGTTGTTAGAAGATATTTTCAGTATTTGTCCCTCCCAGATTTTGTTTTCTGGTATGTAATCATGACTATTCTGATGTTTGTGGCTGACCCTGTGGCTGATAGGGTGCCTGCGGGTCTGCAGTGGAGCCATTCAGATCTGTGTTGTCCTCCGGCACTATAGGTCTGGTGGCTTCGCTGTGGATCCGCAGTGCGAAAAGTGACGGATTGGCAGGAACACGTTTCGGAGGACGCGTGTTTCAGCCTTCGTTTCCCGAGTTGACTGGGGGTTGCAGCGGTGAACTGGGATAAAAACAATAATTGGTCATTCCAAATTGGGGAGAAAAACAGGGTAAAAAACATTGGCGATGATTGACTACATTTAAAAAAACAAACAAACAAAAAAAAAAACTTCTAGATCGTAAGTCTTACATTCTCACTTTCAAACCAATCTTTTGGTTTATTCAGGCTGACACTGAAACTACTGCAGCTCTACATCTCATTTCACCTTGTCCCTTCATTTGCCTTTTTTTTTTTATCTTGAATTGAAACAGGTTTAAACACACGAGAACATTCCTGAAATATCTGATAATTTTTAACCAAGTTATTTTTTTGAACTGATGATTGTACTGTACTTTTTACAGCTCAACTTTGCATGTCATTTAAACAAAGTTATGCAAATAATTTTTCTATACAGATATAATAATGTCTAAAGGTTGTAGTTACAATTTTACTTGCATGCAAAAACCTGTTTCTACACATTTACGTGCTTCTACAATTTAAAAAAAAAATAATCACATTCAAATGTTTTTAAAACCAACTGGTCAAGTTAGTATTTGAGTCATACAGCTAGAACTGTGAGCACTATATTAGTTTCATGGTTATTAAAATTATGCAAAAGAACAGACAGCTGATGTGTTCAGTGTCGACTGATAAAAAAAAAAAGCAGAATCCGGTAAACGGAAAGAGCTACTGTAACAGCTGCTTGGCAAATATTTAATTTAACCACAGATGCAGTAATAAGATTGCATACAACAGATTAACCTTTTTACATCCATCATATGGATGCGTTTCTTGATTCAGATGCATTTAAACTTTGCCTTAAATCTGCTTTACCAAGGTGTTCTTACCTGACCCTGGAGAAGGGGATGGGCGCAACTGGGATATTCAGGATCTGACCACTGCATTACTTCACTATTCCAAATAAGTATTCTGGATAATCTGTTTATCTGCCAATGTAATTTAATATTTCAGAAATATCCAGAATACTGCACTACTTGGATATGTGCAGTGACAGAATTACAGGAGTTTTCACAAAGCGAGATGAGTTTAACAGGAGTAATGTGATGTGTCCTTAATTCATTTTAATTTGTTAACCCTACAGTCTCATGGTGGTTCTCACCTTTTATTCATTACTTCTAATAAACTGGCAACTGCTTCCCACAACCATAACAGTACCTGTACTGGATACTAATACAAAACAAGGCAAACTTTAATCCAACACTATGAATATACATTATTATTCATACCAGTTTTTATTTTAATTGATTTATTTATTTATTTTTTAAACTGAGCTATAGCCTAACAGTGAAACAAATTACCCAATAGCTGCTATAAATACACTTGAATTTCTGGAATTACAATCTTCATTGTAAACTTTAAACTTCACATGTCTGGGTATTTATTTACTTCCACAATACGTTCTTTCTACCAGCATTGACACACAAATGCTGTGAGTCCGATTTATTTGCGGGGAATGGGCTACTAATATTTCATATGATAGCTACAGTACATATTCCATTATTAATTTGCAAGGAATAAAGTTGTATCCACGCTGAGATTGTCAGTATCATGTTTACTTATTGTAATTAATACATTCGAGACATCATCAAATTACTGCTAAACAAGTCTTGCTTTGTAAAAACTTTTGTCCTAGTGCCACTGCACGTGCTCAAAGTGTGTCATATTCTGAATGTTTCTGACTGCATGTGAATGTGGAATATTAAATTCCACTTGCATGTGAACACACTGTCCAGAATACTTATTTGGAATGCTTCTGTTCAGAATACGTCTCAACCTACCTGTATGTTGTAAATTTAACTGGACCCTGTATTTGTCAGTTACAGGTTCATTGGATAAACACTTTCTGTCTTTGTTAGTCTGGGGGGGAAAAAAACTAAACTACCACTGCTTTTGGGGCGGGACTGTGCGAAGCAGAAATAAGTGTTACATTAATAGAAACTTAACCCCAAGGTTAAACGAGAAAGAGTGTGGGCGAGTGCATAATTCTCTAACAACGGAATTGCACTATATTGATACATATTGTTTACCATATAGCATTTCAAGCAATATGATTTTAATACATGTTATGATGCTCTCCGGAGAGAATTGCCACTGCAATTAAACAATTGAACGCATTAATTGAAGCCGCTCACGCAATTCACACCCACTTTACTTCTTGATTTAACATCAATTCATTTGTGGTTAGTGGCGAGGTAAAAAACCTGACCTGGCTTAAAGTGTCCATAAATTCTGGAGCCAGTTGACAACCCTGAGTGCAGTGTTGACCTTCATGATAGAGATTTAAACCTGTTTAAAATAGATATATTCGGGTGGGTTAGCATCGGCTTTTAATGGTTATGTAAAATACAGTAGAGCTTGTAGTTATTTGTTAGGATGAATGTTCCATATCGACTGGAACTGCCTACCTCCCCTGTCTGACCATTGGATGATTTAAGAAGTTGTGATTGCACTGACCTCAAAATACATTTCTGAATGAAAGGGGGCTGGTTGATTGGATAGACATTTAGCTTAAGAAGGGGTTTGACCCATGTGATCAGTGGCTTTGCACTGCAACCTGTCAACAGGCTTTTGGTGTATGATTGAAATAGACTAGTCTTTAGGCAGCTTTCTTACAATCGACTCCCAAGGAGAGAATATTCTGCACTACATTTTGTGGATCTCCATCCGAGGAACTGGTGGACTATAACACCAGTGGGTGATTAGGACCCCTGCATTGCTTTCTGCGTCCAAAAGATGAACTCTACATGCCTCTCCCATCCTTTTCTAAACTGCCAATAACTGGTAACTGGTAATAACTGCTGTGATGATGGGGAAAAAATACTGTTCGATGTAAACAGGGATGTTCTTGGAGATAATAATATGAACTGCATTAGTCCTGCATGCATGTCTAACACAAAGAAAAGAAAAACCAAACACAGAGGTAGGTGTGAAGGCTTTTAGTAACAAATAATTGACCTGGAGACTGCACAAAAAATAGGTAAAGCCGCTAAAATGATTGAGTCATGCTTCAGGTAACATGTTATCATGCCTGTGTAGCTTGTTTCAGTAAAATTACTTTGGAAAGACATCAAACAATTTGAAGTTTTGATTGATCTCATTCGGGTTGATTTCAGTGATAGAGAAATGGATTCTAATACAGTAGAGCATATACATTCATAAAACTATAATTTGTTTTTAGGCACACAAATATCCCTGCTGCATTGTTGCCATATCCTCATTTTGTCCCTTTTTTTTTTAAATGAACACATTTGTAAGAATTTCTATTACTGATGTTTTTATTTTTCCTATGTTTTTAGGACCTGTCCTGTCAATGGCAACAGTTGACATCAAAAATCCAGAAATCAACAATATACGATTTAATAATTCTCAAGTTAATAACATCATGCCTATCCACATTAAGGACAAGAAAAAGGTCAAAGGTAAAAGAAAGAAATTGACAAAGGCGGATATTGGCACTCCCAGTAATTTCCAGTAAGATTAAATTTTTATCTTCTTCTAACAAATGAGTGTTTTAAATTTTCAAGTATTTCGTAGATTTGAAGTTTTTGTTTTAATCTTGAATAAATGTTGTTTTTCAGACACATTGGTCACGTTGGCTGGGATCCAAATACAGGCTTTGATGTAAGTTGCTTTTAATATTAGATTATCTAAAGCTTTACACCTGTAATAAACTCATCACTTAGTGTTGATCATGTTGTTTGTGTTGTGTATGTAATTACCTGGAAGATATTTTTAGTGAATTGATAGTAAATCAAGCAACACGAAGCATCCTGGTTATATAAGAGTGGACATTACTCCAAATCAGTGGTTACATTATAGTATTAAAAATCTGTTTGATCTCTATGCAAACAAACAGAATAACATACAACTGTCATTAAATCACTTTAGTATGCCACACCAATGAGTTTGTTGGCATAAACCTCTGATTTTTATACCAGTTCTCATGGATTTATAGATATGTTTTGTAGCAGCTATATTTGTATAAATGTAGTCTGATTGCTACGTTCCAGGGTTCTAATGCAGTTCAGCACTTGTAAATAGCATCTAAGAATAGTAATACCATAAATTCAATTCAATATTAGGGTTAAAAATTAAAAAAACAGAAAATTGACATACAAGTGATTCAAGCTTTTTTTTTTTTTCTTGTCAGTATTTCAAATGTTTGTGACAATATTATTCCAAGATGGCTATTTTGTAATGTGCACAATGCTTTAATTCTCCCCCCCACCCCGTAAATTGTCTAGTTAACAAAACTGTTGTTATTATTATTATTATTATTATTATTATTATTATTATTATTATTATCCTAAGCTTTCATATTTTTTGTGGTAACAGACAATTGACCTTACCTTTCGAATGTCAGTTACCCTAGCTTGCCTATGAAGGCTGCTGAAATAGTTAAGCTATTGGGGTAGTGAAGCAATGAACCTTGGTGATTCATGAGCTCTTCCTAATTAATTACAGCTGAACAATTTAGACCCAGAATTGAAAAACCTATTTGATATGTGTGGAATCTCAGAGGCACAGCTGAAAGACAAAGAAACTTCAAAAGCTATTTATGAATTCATTGAGAAGAAGGGAGGTGTGGAAGCTGTGAAGAATGAGCTGCGCAGACAAGGTGATTTTTATATTCATCTTTCTATTTTTGTATTTTACCTCTGTCATCCATACCCATTTCAAACTCAGTTGTGCTGAATGTAGACATACTTAAAGAAACTCAGTACAATGAGAAAAGTTTTGGAATGAAGGCATTGGAAGACTGTCATTGAATGTCTTAAGTATCATTTAGGAGGCTATTTTTTATTTTTCTTTTGGCTCCCCAAGAGAAAGTAAACAAACACTTGAATAAATCTGAAGCGACTTGAGATACTATGAATGTGTATTTCACTGTGATGTTTTATGCAGTACATAAGTGACTCATTGTCACATGCACTGAGGAACATCCACAAGCCACCCACAAACTGAGCCAACATGAATGTCTCATAAGCACTCTTACAACCCTAGATCAGCTTCCTGGATAGCGGCAGTGTTGTATCGTCTGTCTTAAATGCCAGTTATATGATAAAAGGATCGTACAGCCAACTACAGCGCAAAAAAAGCTTCCTGGATCGAGCTCCTAGTGCCTAGATAAATTGAAGTTAGGAACAAAACAAGAAATGCTTTAAAAAATGGTAACGTTACCATTGACTAAATCAGGGGTGCCCAATCCTGGCCCTGGAGGGCCGGTGTCCCTCCTGGCTTTTGTTCCAACTGTACACTAAATTGCTTGATTGGACCAATTAAGTAATTTAGGGGGCAGTTTTAACAAAAGCCAGGAGGACACCGGCCCTCCAGGACCAGGATTGGGCACCCCTGGACTAAATGCAATAAGCACTTTAAGCATATTACAAAAAAAAATTATGAACATAAAAAGTTATTTGAAGAACTGGACTTGGACTATATGTATATAGTGTTTGGGTGCTGTACTGTACATTTTGCATGAAGTATGTTTCAGATATTCATTGGGTAAGATGTAATGATCCATTAATCTGTTCTGTAGGTCCACCACGGTGGTGTGGTAGGTATTAGTACAACCATTCAGCATGAATTTAACCTTTGAATTAATAAACATGCATGACAGCCTTTATCTTTTCTATGCAACAAAACATCAGAACAATACATTGTGTCCACAGAATTACCAGGTTTCTACTTATGTTGTAGAAAAGTAAAATGTTCCCTGGAAAGTACAAATTGCAGTCCTGCAGTGCAACTAAGGATATAGCTGTTTGAGTTTTTATACGAGCAAGGCAGGTATTAACTCTAACTGACCATCAGAGCTTCATTTCAGTTAGTCTTGGAGATATGAAAATGAAGGTTAATAATATCCTGACCTGTGTGGCAAGATATTTGTTTTCACATGCATGAACGTTACCAGTTACCAGAGATCTTTATTGCTGTGAATTACTGCCTGCAATGTTTTGCTTTTTATTTTTTTGTCAAACATTGGTGTTATATGAAACATACTTTTATTTCTTGGAAAGAAGCGAAATAGGAGCGGGGTGGATAATGTAACTTTGGAATCAACCGTCTGTATTTTGTAGAGCATGTGTGGTTTCTAAGCCATAGGAAAGAACATTTTAAACATATTTTATGTCGGATGGCAAAGTCAGCTGCAGGTCGCTGATATACATATATACCACCTAGCATATCGTAAGTAAATGACTAACTTCTGTATATTATTATTTTATTTTATTTTTTTTACTCCCCCCCCCCCCCCCCCCCCATAGCCCCCCCACCTCCCCCTTCTAGAGGAAGCCACCCTCCCCCTCCCCCTCCACACAGTTCAGGACTACCACCCCCTCCCCCGGCCAGGAGCAGAGGAGCACCCCCTCCACCCCCCCCCTCCAGAGCACCCACAGCAGCTCCTCCACCCCCACCTCCTTCCAGACCAGGTGTTGGGGCACCACCACCTCCTCCACCGCCAAACAGAGGCCACTTCCATCCACCCCCAGCCCCCATGCATTCTTCTTTGGCTCCTTCAGGACCCCCACCCCCGCCTCCTCCACCTCCTTCTGCCCCTGCAGGGCTGGGCTCAGGCGGGCCGCCCCCTCCACCACCCCCTCCCCCTCCTCCTGGACCTCCTCCACCCGGACCTCCTCCACCCCCTTTATCTGCCTTGGATGGTGACCAGTCTCCATTAGGAACCAAATCGGCCTTCCTAGACCAGATCAGGGAAGGTGCCCAGTTGAAAAAGGTGGAACAGAGCAACAGACCAGTGTCCAGCACAGGAAGAGATGCACTGTTAGACCAAATACGGCAGGGTAAACAGCTAAAGACTGTAAGTATATCAGTACTACTTGCTAGTTTCCTTTTGTATTATGATATATTGCGCTCAAGATAAGGTTTTGGGTCTGGGAGTAACTTACCCTCTAATTTTAACACAGAGAGTAAAATGTACTTTCAGGGGGTAAAATGCAACATTACCTTGAAGTCCTGAGTAATCTCGATTTTAAATATTGTACAATCTTTAATGGTAATTGGGGTAGACATTAAAAAAGAGCCTTCCAATTCAACTGCCATGTTATTTTTAACTACTCTACAACCACGCGTGTGTTCTACAGTGTTCATTATCGGTCAGCGCATTTCTTTTGAGGTATCACACTGACTCTGCAAATTTTAATTCCATTGCTTGTATTTTAACATTAAATTCTTAAACTCAGTGAACATGTTAACCACCCAGCTGCCTGTTTATTTTGGCAATTTCCAAGTGAAAAATTGGCAGGGTTTTTTTTGTATATTTTGTCATTCTTAGCCCTCAAATAGCAATTTGGACAGTTTTCAAAATAACTTATTTTTTATTTTTCAAAATACACTTTTATTATTATGAAAAACAGAAATATATTATTTCAATAGAACTTGAATAACAACAATTTGTTTACAATTGTAGCATTACAACAATATAAATTATACATTTTCCAATGGCAGTATTATATACCATAAAAACTGTTGTAATAATCGATTTTCTAGCATTTTTGCAGGGCCCTTAAAAGGGGGGAGCAACTAATACACTGGTGTGACATATGCGCCGGTGTGTCGAATATTAAACCTACTGTACCAGTGCCACAGTGGGATTACTACAGCCACGGTTATGGCTCACATAAACTTAACTGTCAACAATCAGATTTATTTTTTCAGGATCTAAAAGTTTTAATTTATTACTCTCAATACCTTTAGTCATTTTGAATGTTTAACGCAAGCTTTCAGACTCTTGACTGACTTCCTTTCGAATGTCTCAGCTATACTGCTTCACTGTTAACACAATAGCTGTCAGTCTCTATGAATTTCCTTATTCCCACCCTCCCGAGCCATTGATTTGTCAACATTCAGACTGAACCCACCCCTGGCATCTGTAGCAAACAGCTATTGGTTAGAAAGCTGAGTAGTAAACTTCAAGTCTTCCGTTCATTCTAACTGCAAAGGTGACTGAGACTGGAGAAAGTAGGACAGTCAGACAAAAAAACGAAAATGCTACAACAGCTTTGAAATTGCGCGTTGTTGAATTTGCCGAAATACCTGTTAATCGCAGTGCTGAAAAAACAGTACGTGACTGGAGACGAAAAAAAAACAAACTTAGAGGAGGAAAGTGTTTATGACCCGATGTAGAAAACATTTTGTTTGAATGGAATACTTTTGAATGACTTTAATACATACTGTAACTTGAAAAGAAATGTTCAGTAAAGCAAAGAAGATATGTTCTTGAACTTGTTTGGGTACTTGATAAGCTAAAATAAAATACCAGTAGGTTAATACAGATGGGATGTGGGATAAGAACATAAGAAAGGTTACAAACGAGAGGAGGCCATTCAGCCCATCTTGCTCGTTTGGTTGTTAGTAGCTTATTGATCCCAGAATCTCATCAAGCAGCTTCTTGAAGGATCCCAGGGTGGTGTCTTCAACAACATTACTGGGAGTTGGTTCCAGACTCCCACAATTATCTGTGTCAAAGTACCTCCTGTTTTCTGTTTTGAATGCCCCTTTATCTAATCTCCATTTGTGTCCCCTGGTCCTTGTTTATTTTTTCAGGTCGAAAAAGTCCCCTGAGTCGACATTGTCAATACCTTTTAGAATTTTGAATACTTGAATCAGATCGTCGCATAGTCTTCTTTGTTCAAGACTGAATAGATTCAATTATTTTAGCCTGTCTGCATATGACATGCTTTTTAAACCAGGAATAATTCTGGTTGTTCTTCTTTGCACTCTTTCTAGAGCAGCGATATCCTTTTTGTAGCAAGGTGACCAGAACTGAACACAATATTCTAGATGAGGTCTTACTAATGGATTGTAAAGTTTTAACATTACTTCCCTTGATTTAAATTCAACACTTTTCACAATATATCCGAGCATCTTGTTGGCCTTTTTATAGCTTCCCCACATTGTCTAATTAAGACATTTCTTTTTCATAGATTCCTTCTTCAATTTCAGTGTCTCCCATATGGTATTTATAATGGACATTTGTATTGCCTGCATGCAGTACCTTACATCTATTATATGTCATTTGCCATGTGTCTGCCCAGTACTGAATGCTGTCTAGATCATTTTGAATGACCTTTGCTGCTGCAGTGGTGTTTGCCGCCACTCCTATTTTGGTGTCGTCTGCAAATTTAACAAGTTTGCTTACACCAGAATCTAAGTCATTAATGTAGATTAGGAAGAGCAGAGGACCAAATACTGATCCCTGTGGTACTCCACTGGTTACCTCACTCCATTTTGAGGTTTCTCCTCTAATCAGCACTTTGTTTTCTACATGTTAATCACTCCCTTATCCTTGTGCATGCATTTCCTTGAATCCCTACTTCGTTCAGTTTGAGAATTAATCTTTTATGTGGGACTTTGTCGAAAGCTTTCTGGAAATCTAAATAAACCACGTCATATGCTTTGCAATTATCCATTGTCAATGTTGCGTCCTCAAAAAAATCAAGCAGGTTAGTTAGACATAATCTCCCTTTCCTAAAACCATGCTGACTGTCTCGCAGGATACTGTTACCATATAGGTAATTTTCCATTTTGGATCTTACAGTTTCTATAATTTTACAGAAGTCAGGCTTATTGGTCTGTAGTTACCTGGTTCGGTTTTGTCTCCCTTTTTGTGGATCGGTATTACGTTTGCAATTCTCCAGTCTGTCGGTACAACCCCTGTCTCAAGAGACTGTTGCATGATCTTAGTTAGCGTTTTATATGTATAACTTGATATTACGCTCTTAATTATTGCTTTTTAGAAATTTTGAGAAACTGATTAGTTTCTAGCAGTTTAAATAAAAGCGAAAAACACTGTAAAATGATTTATTAATGGAATAAAATGTTGCAAACAAGGGTTATTTCGAAACAACCTGTGTATCTTTATTTGTCAGTTTTGAGCATTTAGGAAAAAACTGACAAATAAAAGAGCATTTTAGGGTTTTCCTAAAATTGAAGTCTCAAAAGGGGGGAGCGATTTTTACGCCAGTGTGACCTACAAAATGATTTTTAGGGTAAGTTATAAATAACTTTATTTCATTGTCATTGTGCAGTCATATCACTTTAGAAATTATTTTTTGTGTGATAGATTTCAAAGCAGACGCCCTTCAAACTCTCATCAATGCTAAACTTGCGTCACACATTTTCAGTCACGTCATATCCAGAGTAAGTTTACCACATCAACGCACCATATCATTGATGTGGTAAACTTATTTATTGTCTTCCACAGTTTCGGGTACGGGTGTGCATCGCTGTTATTTGTAGTTATCTGTGATTATTATTATCAGCAGAATAAATCGGTCGTTTTGACCAGTATCAATCCTGACAAGGTTTCCTTACAACCCCTTGTAACATCAACAAAGTAATAAATACCCTCATCTCGTTCTCTGTAGCAGGCGTCCATTTTTTACTCGACGAATGCGGCCGCCCAGCTGTGCTTATCTATGGATGGGCTGGTCTGTCAAGTACATTTCTTAGGGTCTGCTGCCAGCAAAAAACAAAACTGCAGACTGTAGTAGCATATATTCTAACCTATTGATTTAGTGTAGCAGGTTGAAAAGACGTTAGGAATGCCATTTAGAGCATCACAGATACAATAATTGGGTCATGAATTTGCATCTTTAAAGTCAGTTTATCTTGCTGAACCTGGAATAAGCACTGAATGTAGTGTCTGTGCCTCTGCTTGTTCCTCTCCCTGTAGATTCCTTTTGAGGAATCCTGTACTGGGAAGGATTAAAAACTGAAATGTACTTTTGTTCATACTAGAGTGTTAAATGGTATTGGTTTCTAACATTAGTGTTGCACAGTTGATGGCCAGTCTTTTAAGAAACTGTCTTTTAAGGATTGGCCTGTTCATGTCTTTTAAGGTATCCGATGGCCCAGAGTCAGCTCCATCAACACCAGGTCCTACTGCAGGAATCGTAGGGGCACTAATGGAGGTAATGCAGAAGAGGAGTAAAGCCATTCATTCTTCAGGTAAGTGTTTTACATAACTATGTATAACATTACTGTTGTCTTATTGTATTTATAATTCGGTTCTGTAAACTGTATATTAACAGTTGGCAAAGGTTTAACAAAACAAAGATGTCTGTAGGCAGACATGTGGCAAAGGCAGGGTAAAAATGAGGAGAATGTCCAAGACAAAAATATCTTTAACATGTGCAATTTCAGAAAATAGAGAACCCTGTTTACAAAAGAGAACAAAATCCTGCCAACTGGCACTGTTTAGCCGGGCAAGCAACACAGTGTATGGCAGGGTACATATACCCTGTTACGACGTCTGTGCTGATCTTATCAAGCTATTTGATAGACACAAGCTTAAATGTGGTTCTGTAATGGTGTGCAGGATGTTTTTGCCAGCACACAGCACGGAAATTCTTAAGTGCTGCTCAGTGGCATTCACTTTACACATGAGAGCCAGAAAGGGAATAGACTCAAAATAGAATATAATGCGAGAACTGAAATAGTTTCCAGTGTGTGAAGCATCTTGATATGAATTGCCAGTTACCATGTGGGAAAAAATATAAATGTCCGACCTGGAAAACGTACAAATACCTAGTTCCAAATATATAGCTGTTCTTAAACAAGGTCATCGGCATATTTCATTATACTGGTTTGGATTTGTATCCTTGTGACCTACAGAGGATAGTGCTAATTTCTAAGTCATCCATAATTTAACTAAAGTATTGGATTCATCCCTCAAGTTGGGCAACCAATCAGTGTTTTTGTTTTGATGTTTTAGATGAAGATGAAGACGAAGATGATGAAGAGGATTTTGAAGATGATGATGAATGGGATGACTAGTTTATTTCCTAGCTAAACAAAATGAAGACACTAAATTGTTTCTGTCTTTCTAAACCCTGTTAACATGATAATGTAAATGTTTCGATTTGCTGTATATCGCTTTTTTATTTGTCTGTGCAGTATCTCATTTAACATGTAAAAGTTTGTCATATATTGTATGTAAAGTTACTCCCTATTAACATGTGCAATTTTACATCAGGACAAATAGACTTGACTTGCAGATTTGAATTTTTTTTTTTGATCAGTGAAGTAAGGGAGTTCAGAGGCGTTGAGTAAAACTGTAAAATTGCACACGTTAAAGGAATAACTTTACAAACGATATATGATTAAATGAGATTGCACAGATGAATAATAAAAAAACATAATGTTGTAATTGTTAGTCAATGCAAGATAATAACACTATTTTCATACCCTACTTTTCTGTACCCTTCAATCATTTTCTTATTAAAATCTAGTGTAGACCTACATAACAAAAAAAAAAAAAAAAAAAAAAAAAAAAGATGCAGCTCTTAGAATATTTTGCCCCTTCATTTGCAATGCAGTGCTACATGAATGTTGAGGCTGTTATATTTTTGCACGATTTAAAGTAATTCAATACAGGAATACAGTTACACATAATGCTGTGTTCAACAATATGCTTTTAATGGTCTCTAATTCAGTACAGGAATGCACAGCATCCTATAAACATATATAGTACTGGTTTGTCTCTTATACCATAACAATACTGTTATCTGTTGGAGTGAGGTCGTTTTTGTTTCCAACAGTCACCCTGTATATCTGATTATGTTTATGAAATTCACCTTTTTTTGTACTGTAGCAGTCATCAGAATAAAATTGTGGGAAGCAGGTCAATATTTATTTTTAAAATTAATCCTACCTTTTTGCTGTTTAAAAACATGCAAATTTACTATTGCATAGTGGTTCATTTTTTTAAAGATGCAGTAAAAACAGTTTTAATCAGTTTACACTTGTTTGTGAGTTAAATCTGCAGAACTATGTATTGAACCATTATGTAGTAAGGAATGCTGTTTTTAACAGTATTCTTGTACATGGATGAATTTTACAATCTTTATTTTTCTTGGGTTTGTGGTGCATTAGATACCATAATATCAAACCTTCCAAATAGGTTGGAAAAGGAATGGACTAATACTAAATTGTATACTTAAATAAATGTTAATATTTACGGAAATTTGTGTCTGCTTTGTGCTTTACAGAACATAATGTACCATTTCTGTATGTGTGATCAGTATAAATTAAAAGGTAAGTAAAACCAATAAGCTAACATTTATGTTGCATCCATGTGCCACCAAAAGAACATTTTTAGGTACAATATCATCACGATATTAGTAGATCAACATGACCTATATCCATCAGAGACATGTTTCTCTATATACAGTATCCCCAGATTCTTGATACCCACAATAACATGGTGGGGAATCTTTTAATACATTTTATCCGATTTGACATGCGTTCTCTACAAATTTGAAGTGAAATTCGGAGGGGGGAATTGAGCCAGCCGTTTGTTCCTAAGTGCTATTGGATCTTGGTTAAACATCTAATTTAAGTATTATTACCCAGGCGCCAGTGATTAATGATGTAAAGAAGAGCCAAGGAAGCCAAATTTAGAACTTCTTTATCACAAGTTTTATTTATAGGACATAATCTCTCTGACTGTCGTTGTGGCTGTATCCTGGTTTTGTCTGGTTTGTGAAATGTTTGACATGATGTATTGGAGTCCGTTTATATGTCTATTAAGGTTTTTGTTTTCCTACTAATGTGATCATGAAATTTGGAAATGTAATGGTTTAGTTATTGTGAAAAAGTAAGTTTTCACTGCGCCTTAAAAACAATGTCCAGCAGGCAGTACCTAACGGGTGTGTCACTCTCCATATGTTGTTGTTACAAATAATGACCAAATAATAACGAGCGTAGACTGAGCATTCAGATTTTAAAGAAATGAAAAGTAGTGTTTTGAAAGTTGCAATCGTAATCATTTTCCATTATTAATTATTTCTGCTCGTGTCTTTTATAAAATGGAAACCTGGTTCGTTGCTTCATCAGTCATTCCCAATATGGATAGGTGGAATGTTTGGTTTGGGACCTCTACAGCTAAATGTGCATGTTTGCTTTGAACAGCTGCAGAATGGATTTGGGACCAGGAACACTTCCAAGATGCATAAATAGAAAGGGAGTGGATTAAAACGGATCTCTCAAGACTCTTTTTATTTAACTACTTTGGGTTATGCCATGAGCAGAAAACACTTAATCGTTTGATATTTGACTTCAATTCTGATTGCAAAATAATGTAATCACTGGAACTTATCCCTGCATTCCAGTGGAAATTATTAACTGAATAATAAGGAGGCTATGTTTTATTTTATTATTACTGGAAGAAATAATTTCTAATACAGTACTAGTTTATATCCTTACATATCAAAGCTATATTATAGATTTAATGACATTTTCTGAAATCTTAACACTACTGATTATTAAAACAAAAAAAAAAAAGTGTTAATTGCATTCTTGAAAACAAAGAGCTGCTAGCTAAGTGTACTGTTGCTGAATAATTACAAGAAAGAAATACTGTGCATTCCAGTAGTAACAATATGGGAGAAGTAAAACTAGGAAGTGGCATATTGTACATGACAAAGGAAATATGTTTAATTGCAGTTGAATCTACATGTTGAATATATTTACTACAGAAAATGTTTTATTTACAGGAAAGAAGTCAAATCAATAAAGTCAGCATTTATCACGCAAGTATCAACACAGAAGCTTATACAAATGGCTTGGTGTTATATTACATTGCATAAATAGTAAGCTAAGTCTTTGTTACCTTTTAATCTGATTTGAATGTGAATTTTAATCAAAGTACATACAATATGCTACACTGATCTTACTAAAAAAAAAAAATGCAACACACAAATCGGACATCTGTTTTCATTTGTTTCTCTTCCACAGTTACCGAAGACATTCTGGAACTTCAACCTGTAAAGAAATGAATCATCATTCAAGTGACACAAGTACACTGAGTATTTCATCTGTGCTCTAATTTCGACAGAGGTCAAAACAAACTACTAAATATAACAGTATTAAGTGGAAAGCATTCCCTAGGAAGGGGGCACTGTCAGCATAGGCTGATAACGTGCTGTATCTCAACAGACAAAAAAAAGAACATGCCATTCTTCAATGTTATTGTAATGCTGTTATGTTAACGAAGCCCAGAGCATTAGGTTTGCAGTGCTATTTGTTGATAACCTTTTATTAAAATGATTACGCGTTTGTTGAACTTGTTGACAGTATATTAATTGATATGTGTGTATATATATATATACATATATATGTGTGTGTGTGTGTATATATATATATATATATATATATATATATATATATATATATATATATATATATATATATATATATATTATTTATTATTATTATTATTATTATTTTTTTTGGAAATATCCATTAATGTATCCAAATATTTACCCGTTTCAGCTGTTTCATACTACTGTTGCAGATTGCTGCCATCAGATTATCATGAAGAGATCTCTGGGGTGTGGATGGTCTGGATCTGTCATCTGCTTTCTTCTCTGAAATTGGTTTTAGAGCATGCTTAAATTCCTTCAGGATATTGTTTTCCCTCTCTGTTTTTTTGTTCTTCCTAACTTTAGATTTCTGCAGGCCAGTCTGTTGTTTTGCTTTGGACTGCTCGTGAAGTTTAATAACCTCTGCTATTTTCCTGGTTGGTGTCTTCTTCTCTGGGAGGGGTGGAGGAGGAGGTGGAGGGCACTGGACAGTTCTTTTTATTTGAGAATATCTAGCTACTTTTGGAGATGACCATGGCGATCCCTTTGGAGATATATAAGGAGAAGATCCTGGTATTCCTTTTTGCAATACACTGGTCCTTGGATTGACTGGTCCATCAGATCCTTCTCTCCTTTCCACTTCTTGCTGCTTCTGCTGCTGGAGGCGTTTCTGCCTCTGTCTATCTTGATTCCGTGTCAAAATGCTTGTCATGCTCATTCTTGGTCCTGGGAGATCAAAATGATATCCCAATTTCAATAGAGTGGTGTTATCTTTTAATAGCTTAGCTATTTCCATTTCAGTCTGGCCTCCACAAATGTGTCTTTGGTTGTGGAACCGTAGCTCTGTCAATGCAGTATTATTCAAGAGAGCTCTCATTATGGCAAGGATGCCCTTCCCTGTAACAAAATTGGATTCAATATTAAGACTTGCAATGCTTTTGTTCTCTGTAAGCATTTTTGCAATTGCAAATGCAACATAGTCATCAGCATGAGTGTTGGCCAAGCTAAAAAGCTTAACAATGGTGTTACTCTTGAGGGCCTCGGCAAAGCGAATGAGCATCTCCTTGGTTATATTTTCAATGTTATTAAGATTTATTTCATGCGTATTGAGATTGTTGTTTATTATTTTTTCAAGGGTGTCATCAAGTACAGTCGGATTACCACAAGGCCTGCTGGCAGTTACTTTAAGACTAGGATCTTCGTTTGTTTCTTGTGTACAGTTTATACCGACACCAGTTTTTCCATTACATTGGTTTTGTCTGTTTTGTTCATGGCTGCTTTTTGATGTGTTGTGCAACATTCTGTCAATTACATCCCCTTGTTTGTTTTCATCATCCTCGTTTTCTATAACAACACTCTCTTCTACATCATCCTCTTCAGTAACAGGGCTCTCTTCTTCTTTTTCTTCTTCTTCTTCCTCCTCATCATCTTCTGTATATGCTTCTTCCTCTGAAGCATCACTGTTATTTTCTGTTACACATTCATCTTCACTATCTTCAATGACTTCCTCTTGTTCTTCCTCCTGTTATTGAATTAAAATATTGATATTTGTCTTAGCTTCTTATTCACAAAGCTTTAACTCATGAGTTATTTAAAAAAAAAAGTTTGTTTCAAACTGTTTAATTTTTTTTAATTGACCTTCATTTAACATGTTGTTTAAAAAAACTGATGTTCATTTGACATGTTGTTAAAGAAGATGTTCAATAGATAGACTTCCTGCATCAGTGAACAATGGTGTTGCCATTGTTTGGATAACAGAGTATATATAGAAACAGAGATGCATACAGTACATAAACAGTATGTTTCTGTCGAGAGAAACAATTACAGAATTAGATCCAATACTTTTTGTTATTTTTTTATGATCATTAAAAGAACAAAATTCATTGCGTTCTAGCTAAATATCTATTTGCAAGGTGGTTAATTTGATCCACCTTTAACCTGCTGAGATAAGCCATACCTGGAATTTGCTAGAGCACTTTACAGCACTGGGGAATCGCCCTGGTCCACCACCTGTCCATGGTTATCCCAGTGTCGGCCCTTTGAAACAAGTGGGTAATGCAATCCTGGTTGATTCCACAGACCTGTAAAATGCATTTAAAAATCCTCTTATCCTATCAGCGGGGTATTCCAGAGCTCCTCTAATCTGGTGAGAAAAGGCCTTGCTCAACTTGTTTCTACACTGCAGTAAAAATAGAGACTATGCACTGTTGCAGTTGTACTGTATTACAAAATCTTCTGCCATAAATGGGCCGAAGCATATTGACTTTTTCTATTGACTTTATAAACAACATAAAACCATGAAATAATTTGCATTACTAACTGTTTATACTTTGAGTACAAATACAATGAAACAGTGACTCATTATTTTAAAATGATGATTTAAATTTTTAATTATTTAACCCTACTGATTTTCATTATATATATATATATATATATATATATATATATATATATATATATAGTAAGTGGAAAATTTAAAAATACTTTCAGAACTAAGAGAACAAACTTTCCACGGGTTTATGTGACCTACCTGGCTTTTTCCTGGCGCTATTCTTTCATTTTCGAAAAGTTTTTTGGTCTCGCTTTCCCAATATTTTAACAAAGCTTCTCTGCTGAAGGTTCCAGTTGGAGTTTTCTCAGTTTGGTCTTTCTGTCTCAGTCCAATAGGAACATTGCCATCCGGATCAATATCCTCAAGTTCCCGTTCCAGCTCCTTCAATTCCTCTGACGTCAATGAAGCCAACAGTTCATCTTCATCAATATCCTCATATTTATCAAGTTCTTTTCGATATCCAAAAGTGCTCATTTTTTGCCTTCTCTTTATTTTAAGCTACAGAGAATGAATAAATATTAGACGCCCGTGTCCTTCTCTCTTCTTTATGTACAACTCATTTCTTAGGCAGCTGAGGGTGTTTATGAAGAGGCTTGAAACAATACATCTGGTCATGATGCACTTTCTTTTTTGGGAACCAGGCGTCAACCAGATGCATTTACAAACTGAAGTGGTTCTGCTTGACAGGAGATCATTGACACATTGCTCATGACCAAATAAAGCACAGGCTACAGTGTTGTAGTAAGCATGGACACGTTGTTCATAAACCAGGGAAGTGTATAACGTTTCAATCCCCCTGAACATCTCTTAAGATGTTTGTGGTGTAACATAATATTCATAATTTTACACTTGGATTAGAAAAAAACAATGTGACTTATTGTATTGCAAATAACCCATTCATATTACTAGCCTTAGTTCCATCATCACTGCTCTCCTTATTCTTAGGAAACAGCTGGTTATTTGAAAGTACTAGAATTACAACTAACATTTATAATTAGTATGCGTTATAGCACCTTTATCAAAACAATTTCAGATACTAGTAACTTGTTGACAAATGTTTCTGGTCACTAACATTTGCTTTAAGTTTAGAAAGTTTCTAAAGCTTAACACTACTAAAACTTATGGATAAGACACTGCTACAAAAACAAAGCATAAAACAAATGTGTCTCCAACATAGACTTTTACCCTGGAACAGGGTAACCAGGAAAACCTTTAGATTGGCATGCAGGTGTTGCTTTGTTTTGTTCCCAATTAGGTTATTAAAATAATGTTAATCAGCTGTTGTCAATTGTTTTGTGCCTAGGAAGTGCCCATTATATGTATATGAAGAAAGAAACAAGTGCAGTCCAGGTGTCTTCATTTTATTCTATTCTGATTCAAAGACAAAGATCCAAATTGAAACAGTGAAATAAAACTGAAACTAATTTACAATATCTGTTAACAGCCAAAATAAAGTTTATAGGAAAGTTTATTGTGCCTTTGTACTGTACAGTATATACACCCATGTGTCTGTGGATACAGATAAAAGGCTGTCTGTGGGCCTACTGAAATCAATGTATTCCTACATAGTTCTGGATTAATATTGTTCTATATTTACTTAACAATGTTGTCCTTGAAAGCTGCGACTCACCCACAGCAAGTGGCAAACCAAGCAAATGAGAGCACTCTATGATGACTCATGCTTTTGATACTCGAGTAAACATTTGAGGCGCAGGGAAACTGGGCTGCCAATTACCAAACAATATGCTGCACAAGTTATTTTAAGTCTAAATACATTTAAAACAAAATATATTCTGAAATTGTATTGATTCTTTATATACTGTAACTTAATTCAGTATGGAAACTGTGGTGCTATGTTAGTGTCTCAACTTTTGCACAAGAGATATGTATTACCAACAATTCATGTCATATTGTATGTGGATAGTGCTGGTCTGTAAATGCACACATTTGCAGATACAACTAAGATTCAGGGTTCTACTGTGTGCAAATTGCTCACTTTATTAATTTACTAGTAATTTGTCTGTTGCCCATTGTGGAAAATGCAGGCCAATGAAATTTAAAAAAAAGTAATGACTTCTATAACTTTCTGTTATATTGTATCAGTATTTTTTTTAATACTATAAACACTATACATAAACGCTAACATGTGTGCAAGCTTAAAAAATGGTTTTGCTATTTTTGAAATTATTATTGAGCAATGTTCAAAATGAATGTACAGGCAGTGAAAATATACCTGTATGGAAGGTCATAAAAAAGGGTCAATACTCATTTCATGTTAATGCCTTTTCCATATAAATCATACTCCCTGTACAAGATATAATGTTTAAGAATGGGTGGAAGGGGCAGCAAGTCCATGAAGTGTTGGTTCTGTAGGCGATATAGCTTCATTTGTCTGCGTATTACCAGCCTGCACAAGTGCTTCAGTGGGCGTGGGTTCTCTTTGTATCCGAAAAGAAAAACAACACAATTAGCTTTCTCATCCCAGTGGATTTGAACATTTAGATAATTAAAAAATGAAGTATAATTAAGGCAATCAAAGTATGTTTGGTACCAACACTGCCATTATCTTCCCAAAAGCAGTAAGTAGTACTAGGTCTTCTCTCTACATTCCCTTCCCAAGTCACAGTTAAATAGGGATGTAAATTGGGGCACCTTTAATACGGGACATACATTTTTTGTGAGTTTTGTGCTGAGAAAAACTGCATTTTTTGTGAAAATAAAATCTATAGAAACACAAAGATCATCTTGAAAACAGAGGTAACATTCTTATAAAAGCTTGGTTATAACACCTTTAATAATAATAATCTTTATTTTCATATAGCGCCTTTCATAGTGGACCACCATCACAAAGTGCTTTACAAGATACGAGACTAGGGTGTGTGAACTATGCATCAGCTGCAGAGTCACTTACAACAACATCTCACCCGAAAGACAGAGCACAAGGTTAAGTGACACGAGGTTAAGTGACTTGCTCAGGGTCATGCAATGAGTCAGTGACTGAGCTGGGATTTGAACTGCAGACCGCCTGTTTCTTTAACCACTGGACCACACAGCCTCCTATAATTGATTGTGAAAGGTGTAATTGATTACTTTTGAAACAGCTAGGGTTCTTAATCAAATTGTAAAGAAACATAACTGCACAGGGGGATTTGGGTCCAATAGTATTGTACACAATTATGAGCTGTATAGTGTGTAGTGGAAAACTATTGTCTCCAATATTTACAGGGCTTAAACATTTTTTTAAATATTTAAATATTGTTTTAATATCTCTTTGGGCTTTACAATGCTTACCCATGCTTTACCAGGCTTTCACTATGCTTTACTACACTTTTCTATGCTTTTACCACAGTAAACTTTTATAAAGGTAAGAACAGGTTATATTGTATTAATGTAGTGATTTAATTATGTGAAAGTGCAAATGTGCAATAGAGTACTGCATGCCCTGGGACTCACTTGAAAAGCGATATACTTCAATGTGTTCTTACTGGAGAAAAATAAATAAATGGTATGGTAAATAGACTATACTGGTGTAAGAATAACCTACCGAGTATCTCACAAATCTCTGGCCATTCTTTTTGCTTCTCCAGGCAAGGCTTCAATTTAGAACATATTGGAACAAAGTCCATATAATCCAGAAGAATTCGGACTACTTTTCCAGCCACGTCAGTCAGCCAGCTCAAAGTGATAAAGTCACAGAACTAAAAACAAAGGACAAACAGAGATACGGTATGACTTATTCAACATTATCATGTCAAGTGAATCATTTAATGAGTTTGTTACTACCATACTACACATATTTTACTGTTACCAGAACTCACTTCAAACTTACTTCTATTTTACTTTTAGAAAGGCTATGAATAAATAGTTATTCTTGTGATGACTGGAAAATGTTTCTAATTCTGTGTATTATATGTTAATTTAAATAAAATCTAAACTAAAAAAAAAAAACTCAAACACAATGTATTCCTCAATTACAAATGTTTATACTGTAGTTTGTGTACAAGGGATTAGAAATCAGCACAGCCAATTAGGACATTCCAACAGTCACCATGGGGGCAAGTCAGTTCTGTTTTTACCACCTCCATAATACCAGCTGCAAATTAGGGGGCAGACAAGGGTTTGGGTTAAGAATGATCCTGTCCCTGTCCTAAAAACAACTGTAGGGTACCTGAAGCACAACTTTGTTACTCAATACTGGTACTAAATGTGATTCAAATTTAATTAGAAGAAGAAAAAAAATCGTCTGTTGGGCACATGATGATGCTGGGAACATGATGTTCAGACCTTTTCGGAGTGAAGCAGATTCTGTTGACAGGAAATGTTGTTGTGCTGATAATAAATAAAAGAGCAACATTAAGGGCAGCAGTGTGGAGTAGTGGTTAGGGCTCTTGATCAGAGGGTCGTGGGTTCAATCCCAGGTAGGGGTCACTGCTGCTGTACCCTTGAGCAAGGTACTTTACCTAGATTGCTCCAGTTAAAACCCAACTGTATAAATGGGTAATTGTATGTACAAATAATGTGATATAATGTGACAATTGTAAGTCTCCCTGGACAAGGGCATCTGCTAAGAAATAAACAACAAGGAAGAAAGATATCCGTTAACAAGCCATTTCAAGGACTGTAAATGTAACAGGGTCTAGACCACAACAAGTTACCTACAGCACATAAGCTTTGCTAGTACTGTAAAAATATTGATGTCCTCGGAAATCTTCACAAGACATTTTCACAAAGTTCTTAAGAAGATTTTAAATGACCTGTAAATATTCCCCAGGTGAAGGAATGTACTGTCCAATATAGCATTGTGGGTGCTTCAGTGCGTGTTGGCAAGAGCCTCTACTGTGCTGTGTCTTTTGAGATGTTTAAAGTTAATGATTAATATTTGGGTAGGAAAAAGAGATCTGGTTCTGGTACTTTTAAAATGGGAGCGTCTCCGAGTTTTCAAGTACCCGCGCCGACCTCTACTCTATACTGGAAGTTTATTTCCAGCACTTAATGGTACTGATATAAAGTTCTATACTTACTGGCGTATCCTTGTTCACACAGGTGGTCCACCCTGTCTCCAGATGTCTCCATGCAAAGGAAGTTCCTGAGCTGTCACCGTGCATACAGTCAAAGCACAACTTGGCATCATAGCCATTATTCAGCAAAAGTCGCATCATCATTTCATCTTTCAAGCAGTACTGGATGGCAGTAGGGAAGTGTGTGTCATTCACTACCATAAACCAACAATTGACATCAGCACCATGAGCCAGGAGTAATTTCACAATTTCATAGCTCCTTGCACGGACTGCCACAAGGAAGCAGTTTAAGGGATCATTGTTTGGGTCTGCACCATATTTAAGCAGCAGCTCAGTGCATGTAACATCTGCATTAGACACGGCAAAATACAATGGGGATTTGCGACCATCTTCATAGATCTCAGCTACGTATTGGGCGAGCAGCACGTTCACATCAAAGCCATTTTCTATGAGTAGTTGAAGGCACTGTACACTGCCTCCATCTGCTGCTGAATGCATAGGACTTAAGCCACTTTTTTTAATGGCACTTTTAGAAGTTATCGGGATTAGAGTTTTCAGTACCCTGCACAAAGAATAAAATAAGGTTAATTAAACTAATAAGTGCAGGAGTTGTATACATACTTATAAACACCTCCTATAAAATAATGTTAGTTAGACCATCTTATGTTGCCAAGCCAAACCAAAACAATAACCTTCTGTTCACAAAATGAAGTACTGTTTATGATATAATTCTGGTTATGTTTCTCTTGGACAACTAACCATTATACTTCAAAAATCTAAACAAAATAGTATTATTTTATAAGTATTCATACCTTCATCACAGTGTTTCATACATACTCACAGGTAATGACCTAAATATGCTGCTCTATGAATTGGTAGGTGACCAGATATGTTGGGCATATTGGCACTTGCACCATATTCTAAGAGCACTTCGACACAATCAGGATTCCCCCCTCCAGCTGCATCAAACAACACAGTTGCTCCATCATCAGCTGTAGCATGAATATTGCCCCCTGGTGGAGAGAAAAATTATACATATATGACAAACAAAAACAACAAATATTCTTAAATATAATTACTTTTAGGGGAATAGGTACTGGATATGTGCAGAACTAATTGTTTACTATACCTTTAAGAATTAGAAGCTCCAGCGCGTCTGTCCGGCCATATTCAGCTGCTGTTGCTAATGGCGTTACTCCATAAGCATCTTTTTCATTAACATTCCCACCGCTTCTTATTAAGAGCCTCACAATGTTGCTCAGACCCAGCTTGGCTGCCTCGTGCATTGCTGTCCATCGTTTAATACAAAACTGATCCACTGGGGCCTCGTTTTTGATCAGGTTCAACACCATGTCATAGGAGCCATGCCTTACAGCTTTGAAAGACAAACCAAGCAGATCAATCAAAATGTATTCATATTAAAAATATTGATTTATTAGTGATAGTACCACCTTGAGAAAATTCCAGTATCAAAAGTATGTGCTAGATATGGTAGGTGTTTTATTTCATTTAAAAAGAACTGACAAACACAAACTTCAGTATAAAATAGTGTGTGTGTATATATGTGTATATATATATATATATATATATATATATATAGGCCTCTTGTATGCGTTCAGAGTGTACTGCAGAAGTGAAACTGACTTTATAAAGTTATACGGTATACAATTATTTGTGAAATAATGCTCTTCCTCTGTAAATTGATCTTAACTAGATGGTAACTGTCGGGGCACTTGTCCTTGTACAGGTCTTTTTTGAATAATTAAATAAAGCTGGCCTCTTTAACAACAGCTCATGATGAATAGCTCTGTAGCAGGGGCGGCGGAGGTGCTTGTATAGCACACAATGTTTAGTTGCGGTTATACTTTTACTTTGTGAGATGTTTGTTTGAAATAAAAGTGCACTCTCAAAATTATATTTTCATTTATTCTTAAAAACCGTTGCTGGAAAGCAAACGTTTTTTTTTGACACAATTTGAGTGTCACATTACCGAGAAGAAGAGGAGATTCTTGCTTGCTGTTCGTGGTGTAAGGTGAAGCCCCCTTCTCAAGGAGTGCCTTTACATTTCCATCATGTCCCCCCTGAGCAGCCAGAGTAAGAGCTGTCTCTCCATCTAATGTTGCCTGTTCCAAATTAATCAGACTGGAAGCTGCAAAACATAAGTGATAATAAAAATAAAAACGGAAGCAAGAGAAACCTTAACTGTAGAAACAAGGCAAATATAATAGAGATCACGAATCTTACTGTATTTTTTAACCTGGCCCCATCATAACCTACTTACAAAGAGGACAGAAATAGATAATTTTTTTCTTCAAAATCCACAAATAGCCGAATATGTAACATAACCAACATTTAGAACTCATTCTCAGTAACTTCGCACAACTATGTATGAGTATGTTGCAAAAACCTGTAAATTGTGTTTTTAAATAATTTTCAATGGATGTGGCATATTTCATGGGTATCAAATTATTATTATTTATTTCTTAGCAGACGCCCTTATCCAGGGCCCTTACAATTGTTACAAGATATCACAATATTTTTTACTTACAATTACATTATTTTTTACACATTATTTTTACATACAATTACCCATTTATACAGTTGGGTTTTTACTGGAGCAATTTAGGTAAAGTACCTTGCTCAAGGGTATAGCAGCAGTGTCCCCCACCTGGGATTGAACCCATGACCCTCCTGTCAAGAGTCCAGAGCCCTAACCACTACTCCACACTGTGTGCAATTGTTGTTTTAAACACTAATAAGCTGTCACAGGTTGTTTATCTATGAGGTTTATTCTTTTCTACACCAAAGCTGAACTGACAGAAATTCATAGCTGGTTACTTTAGAGAGAGTCTTAACATTAAAACCTTGTATGTCATGTTCAGTTGCTGGCTTTTTGCGATTGCCAAACCTGGTGGTCACACATTATTCAGTTTGTTCTGTTACATTAAATTCAACGCTGACTCACCATCAAGAACGATCTCCAGCACTTGGTCTATTGGCTGGACTGCAGCCTTGTGCAGGGGAAGCCACCCCCTTTCATCTGCTTCCCCAAAGGCAAGCGTGCATTTAGACAGCTGCTGGAGGAGAAATATTTCACCTAAAGAACACCAGATTAGCAGATTCACAATTCCTGAATTGCATTACTTAAAAATGAATTCATTTTCCATGATTACATTTCAATACGTACCTAGCTCTATAGCTGATACAATCCTTCGGTTTTCCTCACTAACTGATGCCAAACTGTTAAAAGAATGCCATTAAATAAGCAGTTAGTGTTCTTGTTTATCTATACCTTTACTCACTGATCCATGTGCTGCAACAACCAGAGTTGTGCGTAGCTATGGGGATGGGAAACCTCTGGATTACAACTAAGGGATTGGATTCAATTAAACAGGTTGGTTAAAAAGAAGACTTGAAACAGATTAGAAATGGGAAGAGAGGCAGAACCTGTGCAAAAAAAATTTGAGAAGCTGTCATACACCCAAATGAGGGTGACTGAGTATCTGAAACTACAGGATGTCAATCCCTATGGGCACCACTGTATTATCTTCCAAAATGCATCAGTGCCAGTACTGTTTCTGCAAATAAATTTCACTGCCATAGCTTTCAGTTATAGCAGGAACCAGAGGCACAGACTATAACTTCATACATACAGAAGGTATCTATTACTTATGTCATACTGTAGCTATAAAACATAATCTGCAGAGGTGCAATGTGATATGAAACAACGACCACACAAACTACATAAAATACCTGCAATTGTACACAAATTGCTATCTCGTACATATCAGTAAAATGTCCAGTCTGTTTACATTTCCAATGGCATTTTTTTTAGCAGTGAGTTGAAACGCATGAGTCAATTATATTGATAGAAAAACTGATGAAAACATAGAAATGTGGGATTTGTAAAAAAAAACAAAAAAAAAAAAACAGGAAACAAATCAAATATACATCTTAACATACTATAGAAATGAGTCCCAAGATAGCAGATTAACATGACATTTATAACCTGTGTTTTTTGTACCTGTCTCTATATGCAGGGGGTGGATTTTTGCTAGCTTGAATTGACTCTTGGATGCTCAGCTGAATTGCATATTCTGTAAGTTGGTCTTCATCCATTTCATCAACTGTATCCATAGCTTAATCAGCCATTAAAAGAGAAAAATGATTTAAAGACATCTCTTTAAACAGAAAGCATTTTACTTTAACACAAGATAAATGTACAGCCCAGATGTTTCTAAGCAATAGAGGTAGCGGATATTATTTCAAAATTTGAATTAAAAAGATATTTCCTGTTATGTGGAGCCGGTGGCAGTACAGTACATGTTATATTAGTGAAATAACTGACATGCAGTCTAGGAGATTTGCAGGTCATATTTAAGTATATTCTGCTTTATTGGCTGGATATTAAAAATAACACAATTTAAACATAATTTTGACATAAACAACATACCTTAAAATGTAATATATAAATATTACATTAGCCTAATTAATTTATGTCTAGTTTTAAAAAATAAATATAAAGGAAATAAAAAGAAAATTAAATGTATAAAAAAAATACAAATAAGTTTCAGCTCTTACCTTTCAAATACGTAATCAATTACATTAACACCATATGCAACGATGTACTAAGAGAATTGTGACTTGCTCAATGTGTTTTGGTGTAAATGAATCCACTGCTATATTTAGGCTTGACCTCATTCAGTTGCGACACAGCCAAGGTTAAGAGTGCACAACGTGAAGGCTGGTACAGCAACAGCAGTGTCTGCATTCTAACATGAAATCTCACTTGTAGGTGACACAATATAGTGCATTCAAAAATGTCCCCTTCACCCTGTTTGTTTCAAAATCTGACCAAAAGCAAAATCTAAATTCATAAAAAGTTAAAATATCATGTAGGTCCAGTTTAAAGTAGTTTCGAATTCCATTTGCAGTTGTATTCTTTAATTGCTCACTCTATAAAGTGTATATATTTAGTTTGCTGTGTTCTTCCATAGTTTACTGTTTGTTTCACCTCTCATCAGGGGGAGTAGCTAGAAGGCCTAAATAAGTTGATAACTAAATACAAGAAGCAATTTGATGACATGTTGTTAATAAGCTGGTTTACTTAGTCAACAGTAATGTATTTGTTACTTCGTCTTAGAAAATTAACGGTCAATTTACTACACTTTACAATACTGCACTGCAATCCTCAGTAGACGGAACTCGAACTGCCAGGTCTGACGCAACGTTAATCGGTAATCCATTATTGGTACTGGCATCCCAGAATACATCGCGGAGGATCATGGCTGGTGTGTTGAAGAAGGTAGGAGTGGAGGTCACTCAAATGATATGTATTAATATTAACAACAAAGCAAACATGGTGTATATTATTATTATTATTATTATTATTATTATTATTAAGTACAACACAAAATAGGTTTGATTATGACATACTGCAATTCGTATTGCGATGGTGTTTGGTTTTATGATAACGGCGGTATCAATGTACCAAAAAAAAAAAAATAGCGCTGAATTAAACTTGTGTTTACAGTATAAGTAAAATAGGTTAGAGATTAATATTTTTTAAATAGTTTGAAGTCATATTACTAGCTAGGTAGTGATGGTTAAACATTTATACATTCTGTATCGCTAAATTTTGAACTTCGGGGTTAAATAACTATTTTTTAGTCATTCTAGGTAAAAATCCCCAAAATATGTTGAAATAATGCGCATTGGAACAGTGTATAGTGGTTGAGTCTGATGCGGTACAACACTGTTAAATAACAGATGTTTTCAATATTGATGTAACTGCAGGTCCTGACTTTTTTTTTTTTTCTTCAGACCACTGGTTTAGTGGGGCTTGCTGTGTCTCAAAACCCTCATGAGGTAAATTATGCAAAATGTATTTTTCTGTGCCCTTAATATCGTATTCAGTTGCATGTACGTATATAATATATTATCATAAATTGTAGAAGGTACCATTTTGTTCTTGAAGTTTCCAGGTGAATCACCGTTATTGTGAACTTTATTAGCGACAACACAGGGGTATATTAATATTAAGCACCATTAAGTGGATGAAACTGCTATGCAATTGGAGATTGCCATCCCTACAAGTGCTTGCTGTGCTTCACGTAAACATTTTTCTGTTAGTCTTGCTAAATCCAATATTCAGTTATAGGGACAACAACAAACAAAATACCTGAGATGTTTTTTCCTTTCAGTTTTCGTTATTCTAACTAGCAGATTGATTGTGGTTATTAAGAGAATAAACACCACTCTCTTTGTTCTCCTAAAGCGCCTGAGGATACTTTATTCCAAAATCCTTGCATCTCTGCAGACTATTCCAAAAGATGCAGCCTACAGAACGTACACGGAACAGCTCATCAATGACAGATTTGACTTGGTAAAATCGGTAAGGCTTCATGCTTTTGTATTGGGCTGCTTCTGATCTCTGTGTATAGAAGCCCCAAAAATGTATGCTATTAAATTATGCTAACTGAAAACACAAAATGTGTGTGTTATTGTGTTTAAGGAACCGGATATAGAGAAGCTGGAAAGAAAAATCAACTGTGGACAGATAGAGGAAGTTATTGTCCAGGTACGTCCTTCAATAATCAAAGTACTTTGTCTAAAGTATAATTGTATGAATGTTTAAGCACATTTCTGATATTTTTTTTTTTTTAATAATGTTTTGGAATTCAGAAAAATATTTGTATACTATTCTATTCCACACCAGTGTTTACATAAAGGAGAATAGTTTTTTGGACAATTCTAATATATGTTTTTTTTTCTGTAAACACTAGATGGACATATAAATATTAAATGGTATCTTTAGCCTTTTGTTTCATTGCTATATACTATAGAATGTAGCATTTTTACAAATTCATTATAAACAGGGATGAAAATAAGACTCCAATTGCATTGCAGTTTGATCCATTCCTGGTTTGACTAAGACATCTGAATTTGTTATCTATACACTAGGACAAATCAAGCTTGTATCAAAACCTAGAATGGGTGAAACTGCTATGCAAAAGGAGTCTTATTACCACCCCTGATGCAGCCTAGACTAGTTTAAATGCAAGAATCTCTTTAATCTCGAATATGAGCTTTTTAGTTCAATACCAGTATGATGAGTTGATCTCAAAATTGTTACCCATTTTGCTATACTACTAGGATACTGTTTAATGGGCTGCCTGTCTTATTTGTTATTTATTAAAGAGACTATTGGCTTATGATTATTTGTTTACATCCGTAGGCTGAGAATGAGCTCTCGTTATCCAGGAAGATGGTTGAATGGAAACCATGGGAACCTTTAATTGAAGAACCCCCAACCAACCAGTGGAAATGGCCAATTTAAAATAAGAAAACTTGAACTAAATGTAAAATTTCTCCTTCTGTTGTCCCAAATTGTTTGACCTAATGCCATACAGTTGCAAATCATGTAAATGCAGTTTTGCATTATTTGTAAAAAAAACCAAAACTTGTATTGAATACAAATAAATAAAACACTTAAATGTATGTGTGTATTGTCATTCAGTTCACTGTTACTGTGCTCATTAAGATCAAGAATAATTGAGAAGTGTATTTACGTTTCTTTAATGTGGACAACTGTAAACTACAAACTGAAATGAGAACTGGAACTTACTGAGATTTAATTCTAACAACTTTTAGAAAATAAGGACTTTGGAGCACCTGACAAATACACGATAATCAATGTTACTGGTTACACTACGCACTGGGCTTTCTTAGGTCCTGATGTAATACCAGTGTACATATTGGTGTGTGTATTTACCCAATTTCAACAAATGTTCAATTTTCTATATGGTTTTTATTTTATTTTGATCCACTGTACAGTATAGATGTAGAATGTAAAAAGATATACTACCACTAGGATAATGTATTCTCCCCTGTTTAATCTATATGGCATTACAGAATGTAGTTTGGTTTTATCAGGACACAAACAGCTGACATTTACAACCTCTGAAGTTTAGAGCAATATTTTTATGTTGCATATCTATTTTATAATTTTGCAAATAAATACATATACATGATTTGAAGAAAGTACAAATTAAATGTCTTGTAAAGTCTTGTGGTTTATGCAAATATCTGTACACAAAATATAAGATACAATAATTACAGCATAACCTCGTTGGAGATGAACTTGAAGGATTAATCGTTTTTTGTTTTTTGTACTAAATTTTGTATAGCTGACGTTGGAAAAATAATACTAAGAGCAAACAGATCCTTCCCTTGGCAACAACGAAAGCGACTACTAACAAATCAAGTTCTTCACGCACACACACGTTTTGTCTCTCACGTGATCTAAGTCTGATTGTGGTTACCATGACACCGGCGACAACAAGCGGATTCAGGAATTGTAGTTGCTAAGAACTTACGGGTTTGTTCTTATATAGAAAGGGTATATTATTATCTAAAAACGCAAGACTGTTTAAGGTAAATGGTAATACTTTTGTGAATTCAACCGTTTTACTCTTTTTAGTTTGAATTGTCTGGCATAAAGGTAAAAAGGTGTATGCCTTTATATTGGATCAATCACTGAAATGCTTCTACATTTACAAAAAGTTAACAAAAAATCGTGTGTGTAATTATTACATTTTTTTCTTAAATTGTTTATATAAAAGTATTTATTCGCATTAAAAAAAAAAACGTATATCGTATTGTAATGAAAATGTCAGATCAAAAGATTCAAACTTTCAATGACAAAGAAGACGACGCACACGGTAACCTAGAAACAAATGACATTTCTGAAAATGCTCCTGCTTCATTTCCTGTGGATGAATCGATAGAAGACGATTCCACATTGGTACCCGCAGATGAAAAAGCAGCGCCCCAGGTAGGAATGATGGACCATGATCCCAATACATCGGTCTCTGGAGAAGCAGACCCTAATTACGTACATCCAAGTACTACTGAGGAAACAACAGAAGTTGCAAATATACATGCACAAACAGAGACCGACACACAGGATTCAAGTGTTCCTGAGAATGTTTATTCAGATGGGGATACAACAGCTGTAGTGACATCGTTCAAACCAGCGTCCCCAGAAGAGAAAAGTGCCACTGCGACAGGTAAAGAAAACGTCTTATAAATTATCAGGGGGGAACTCGAGAAACAGAAACTTTAAAGTCCTATTAAACCACACTTTTGAACAATTGGCTCTCTAAATTGCACTGTACAATTGAACGAATTGAAATAATCTAATAATTTGCGAAGTAGACCCCAATACCATACAATCTTACATTATTTTAGTTAACCAAAACAGATTTTAGATAATGCATCCCTTGCTGCTGGCTGGCCATGCAGTTGTACTGGGACAAACATGATATTTTCAAATATATTAATGATATGTTTTTTTTTTTTTTTCTCTCTCCTTTTTAGTTAAGGTCATGCTTCTTCCTGATGGCTATGTAATGACTGTAGCCTTTGCAATAGGCCTTACAACAGACAATCTGAAAGAACATTTTACAACTGAATTGAAAATACCACCTAATGTATTACAAATCACATTTAATGGTAAGTTTTGCATACTTTAGATAGTTAATGTGGTAATATATTGGTAACTTTTTAACCTAATTCAGTAATCGGATTTAAGACTCAGGATATGTTCTGACTGTATAAGCACATGTCACAAAGCAGCAAAGCATTTTATTATTAATCGTATGTATCACTATGTATTTCTACTGTATGATTTAGGAGATGTTGTTGAAGATTCAAAGACCCTAATGGATCTTGGGGTAAGGCCACATGGCACCATCCAGCTTGAAATGTCTTCTACTGACCCCCAAAACTACCCAATCAAACCAATTAAACCCCAGCAGGAATACAACATGCCTGATGTCATAACTGTCCGAGTTCAAAAAGGTACACTGAAATGTTCTTATATAAATTATTTATCTGTAACAGTCTGTGTGGCATATTTAATCAGCTACAGATTTAAACTAAAATAAAAACACTTTTATATAAACAATTACAATTTGTTTTTATAGACGCTGATACATATCAGGATGTAGTGGTTGAAATTGAAAGGACCACACGCTGCAAAGCATTTCTGGGTGGATACCGACATAAAATAACAGGGGTAGAATTCCATCATGCAGGAGTACAGACTATTTCCAAAAAGAGGCCAGACAATGGAATTGAAAAATTTTGTAGAAACACACAGGTAACCAGCCTTGACAGCATTCTATACTATGTATCATTTAGTGAGTATTTGCATATTTAACCTTGTGTATTACACACTGTAAATACAATCTCTCTCTCTCTCTATAAGTATAACAATTATATACATGATATCACATTATAAATCACATCTGTAACTAAATATGTTTAGACCAATCTTATTCTGAATTCTATACTACGTTAAAGCAAAATGTGTAAAAAGTACCTGCTATACTGCTTTTGTAGTTGTATAATATACCATACATTGGGCACAAACGTAGTAACACCCACTCAATACATTTCCTTTTTAGTTATTAAGCAGTGCAGCGTCACAGAATAAAATAATTGTATTAACTGTTGGCAAGTCTCTTATCATTAAATCATAGGAAGAAGAATCTGTCATATATTTTGAAGCATTTGTATTCAGTGAGTGTGGGTAGAATGCTGGTACTTAATTCTTCTGTGTGTATTACTGTTTAAATAAGAAATCCATATTATATTTTCATTCTTATGCAGCTCTGTCATGTACTATATATCTATATACACACACACACATATTTTAGACTTGGCCTTAAGTAATTTCTTTCTTTTCTTTTTTTATATCTAGACAGTTAGAGAGAAGAGTCAACACCAGCAGGTGACCTACACGACATCTACACAGATGACCAAGATAGGGTGTTACGTGTCTAATACTACTGACAAACTGATATCACCAGGAAAGTATTTCTCAGCCGACGAATATCACTACAGGAGGCTAAAAGCAGTAAGTTAAGAGAGGGGGAGATGATTTTCAATTATAATTCAATAAAATACAACTTCCCACTGCGATATGTGTAACATACTTTTGTTAAGGGAAAGTGCGTTTGAAAAAAAAAAGTGGTGGTACAGGGTTTTCATGACATGGCTACTACACAGTATATATACCTTTTATTATTATGAAATATGTTTTGAGAAGACTGAAAATGGTGTTAATATAATTACAGTCATAGAAGCATAGTTTGCCACCCCCAATTCAAGTAGCACAGTAAAAATAAGATGTTAGAAAGTTGTAATATATTACTTACAAAACCATTAATCTATGTGTTCTGTTTGAAGGTGATAGTCATACAGACTTATGCCAGGCGCTGGCATGCCATAAGACTGGTAAAACAGCTGTCATGTGACAGAATGGTTAGGTTGGATTGGGAGAAGAAGGAGGAACAAAGAAAGAAGAAGGAGAAGGAAGACCGGCTGAAAAGGGAATATGAGAGAAGGATGCACCCCAAAACAAAGGAAGACTTTGACCTACTGTACCATGCTTTGGAAAGTAAGGTTTATTTTAAGACTCCTTCATGTACACCATAACTACCATAGTTAACAGTTCTCAAAAAACAAGACATCTCTAATTGTAATAATAGTAAGAGGTTTAAGTGGTTTGTTTTTATGGTGAAACACTGCATCAGTTCAGAGGCATAATTCCCATCTACTGATGATGGTTTATAATTTTACAGTTATTGAAATATAGGTTATTCTTTGATGTTGAGTCATTGTTCAAAACTGTGGGGGAGTTTAATACCCTGGGTTTGCCATTTATTGAATTTATAGATACAGATATTAAAAAATCTGCCAGCTGTCAGAGACTCAAGTTGGAACATAACATGCTAAATATATAAAAAAAACAGGAAGGGAAAACATGGTAATAGTATGAAACTGTCTGTAATAAAATAGCTGTTTTTGATGGAATTATATTTATTTTATATTTCTTCTTTAATAAAAATACACAGAGAACAACAGCATAGTTGGTTATGTAAGAATGTACAGTAATATACAGGCTATAATAAATACACTTATATAGAATACAAATCACAATACAATGCAAAGTTTCTAGACATCCTGAAAATGTATTTTCCTGTCATAGGGTAATGATTAGAGAAAGCAGATTTCAAAGAGCTACTTTAAGAAAAAATTAACATTAAAAAATTGTGTCTTAAGAATGGAGACAAGAAGAACTTGAGCATATCAACGTGACTCTCACTGGAGCAGAAAGGAAAGCAGCATTGTGTGCACTGCTGGAGCAAGAGACACAGCTCATTGCTTCTATTGGGAGGCATAAGATGGATGCTAATGAAGAGATTATCAAAAACTCAGTACAAGCCTTTTTGGAAAAGGTCAGTAAAGAAAGGATACTGCTAACAGCATTCCCTCCACAACTGGCAACCTGCAAATATCCCTAACCTATTTCTTGTTTTATGTTTCAGTATTTTAGTAGGCACAGTATATATATATATATGATATCTGCTTATATTTTATATTTGCAAAATTAATATTGGGAATTCTATTAATAATACTTATTGTTTCAAATTTAGATTATTAAATCAGACTTCTATGCGCCAGTTCAACTTAACATATAAAATCACTTTCAGCCAATCAAAAATTAATGCGCAAATATTAGAAGACATCTTTTTAAAATGTTTTTGTTATTGTTTCCAATAACTCTCTTCTAAAGATGAACTTTAACTTCTCAATAGCATATGCATGGTAAGTACATTTTTATGGTGCAGTGTGAAAACTTTCCCCAAACTGAACTTACCTCCAAATCAATTAACTCAACATCACACACAACTTCCTGGTAACTTTGCTTACAGAGAACGGGCGTGTCATATTTCAATTAGGGATGGTACCTACTCCCTGGTACTCGATCAAATTAGTCAAACCTCCCTGAACTTCCTGTTAAGAAAATGTCCTGTAATAAAATAAGGGGGAGTTGATAATGCAAAGTTGAAAAATAAACAAGCCAGACTTCTAAAAAGATCTAACCAATCACATTTTTTTTAATTGAAAAAAATATCATATACATATAACACTGATGACACAGAAGCATAAAATGAATAATAAAAATGAACGCGGACAGCAATGTATGTACAGCGCTTAAGCACCTCCACGCTCTGTTCCTAAGGATGATCGACTTTATGGAAGTACTGGGATATTTAAGGAAAGTTAAGATCGTGATTTTCTAGGTGGTAAATACTTGGGATAAGTATGAAATAATTTGAGTTACATTAAGTAACGTATTCTTCCTTCTTGTTTAGTTACATTTTGTATAATTTACATGTTGCTCATTAAGGTTTGTCAGCTCTGGCCAAAAGTTTTGCATCACCTAGAAATTTAGGATTGAGACATTTAAAAAAAAAAAAAAAAAAAAGAAAACCTATTTGATAATTTAGATATTTTATTTAACATCATGTAATCAAAGAAACTATAAAATGATCTCACAAAAGTCTACCGGAAGCCATTACAGTAGTACAGTGTTTCATGATAGATTTTGAAGTGTCACATTTTTCTATTTTATGTCAGTTTTTCATTAAGTATATGGAAAACTACAAAGCAGTAGTAATTCAATATGTTAACGTAACATTATCCAGCAGGTTTCACGACTTTATGAAGCAAAATTTGTCAATTCTATAGGGTGATACAAAACTTTTGTCCAAAGCTGTATATGAATGCCCCAGCAGTCTTTAACTGCTGTAAATTACTTTCAACTAATGGAGCTTCTGATTGGTGGATGAAAGTTCTTATTTTGTATTATGGTGCAAATTATGAAAAAAAAAAACAAAAAAAAACGTCTTATGCAATTCTTAAATATTTTTCAGTGTTCCGAGCCAAAAAAATGGAAAGCATTTGACGACAAAATCACTGAAATGGATACACAGTACACGATCCGTGCTAGAGAGCTGAAAGATATTTATGCTACTATAAACATGAAGCATCTCACCCAAGATGAAAGATTGGATGTCCTTTTAACCCTGAAACATACTGTAAAGGTACATGATTAACATCAGTGCTGTAGAAATAAACTTCATTTAAAATTATAAACTGAACACTTACTGATTTCCATCAATTGTATTTGATGGTTTATTTTGATAGGAGCATAAGTGTAAATTGACTGAAGATATAGTGGAGCTGATCGACAGAGAAGCAGACCTTTTAATGAGAGGGGTCAAGGAATCCAATCTAGAGGGACTCAGAAAAAGAATATCTACACTGTTTCTTCAATACATTAAAACACCAACATTCAACCCTGAAGTCGCCAGATTACTCAAGGTACTGTAAATGCATGATTTTTAAATACATGTTAAATTGTATAACTGAAACATTTATAAAAACAATATATTCATTGATGTAAAGACTTTAGACAATGCTCTACTTATTATAGATTTGAGTGCCTTCTGTTTTACTTGTCTGAAGAAAGTAGTGCATATGATGGGCAAATTGTCCAAAAACAGAAACCCTCTTTATTGAAATATTCCCATGAACAATGTATACATTTTACAGACTTTTTAATTATACATTTTTGTAAAAAAAAAAAAAAATTAAAAAATTTGAGAAGCTTTCTTTAAAATGTGAAGCATTGCTCAAACATTGACAGAAATAAATAATATACGCTTTTTTCAATTTTTGAAAATGTCATGTTCTTTTTAATACCTAGGTTCCTCAGGATCCATCACTGTTACATAAAAATATCTACTTCTGCCCTGGATGTAGACGTTACCTGCGCTCCACTGAATTTTCTCTGACAGCAAATTCACACACAACTGGCAGGTGTCATCAGTGTAACAAGCTGGATAATGTAGCCCGTCAACGAGAAGATTTAAACAAATACAAGAACATGCTCACACAGCTTAGGCAGGCAGAGGCAGAGTATGACAAAAAAGCAAAGATTGCTTTCTTACTGCAGGTATGTATTGCTGTTTGGTATGAACATTTGGTGTGCTGTTTGGTTAAGGTCACATAGGAACATGACAAAACACTTCCCATGATAGGCTAGGTTCTTAAACCGAACTCTTGTCAGCAGCTAAGCAGTGACTTAAACTGCTGAATTTGGTCATTTTGATTGATTTAATAACAAAAGATATAAATCATGATAACCAATTAACAGAGAATCAGAGTGAGGATATTACTGAGCACCACAATCCAGTAAAAGTTTACAAAGGATTTTTTTTATAATTAGTTATACATTTAATCATGTGTTCACCTAGTAATTTCCCAACAAATAACTATAATAATATTTATTGTATGGCTTTGACACCTTGTATAGCTAATTCAATTTGGAAACCTATGTGTACTGTAAGCACATAATTAGCACATAGTTGATTTTTTGTTTACTAACTTTAACCTTCGAATAGTTTAAAACAATTTGGTATTTTCATTGCAGGAACAAGATCTGCAGTATCTGCTTAGGGTTATCTGGGCTACACAGTCAGCTCTGAGTGCCTGGGATGACCTTTATGACCTTGTCATGATAAGGTGGAATAAATATGTTGAATGGTCTCCATGGAACTGTATTCTGTTAACAAAAGAAGAGGCAGCTGCACATTTAAAACTGGACAATGTTGAGCAGGTAAAAATATAGTCATTTGGTTCATTATGGTTTTTTGGGGTTTTTTTACATTTAGTTTGTATTATGCAAGAATATTGGAAACAAATACTAGCACTTGCTTTACAATCAGCATCTTCACTAAGTCAATCTACAGTGTTTTTATATCAAATTTAAAAAGGCATGTGTTAGAATACAGTACATCCTCGCTATAACGAACCTTGGGGTCCAGGCCTTTTGATAGTTTTATCGAGGGGTTCGTTATAGTGAAAAGACAATCAAAATGAAGGATAAACTGTTGGAGAAAGTTATAATGAGATGAGATTATGAATAAAAGTAGAATTACACGTACCTGTTCGCAGGGCCGGATTTTGGTATCATGGGCCCCTGGACAAGGAACCAGAACAGACCGTTAGTGCACATTAAGGATAGGTAAATGCGCAGAGCATTGGTGACATTCCGAAACGTGGAAATCACTTGAGAATTCAGGATAAGTTGAGGGTGGTCACACGCTGTTCTCTTGTCCTTGCCAGAAACAAATTTAGTAAACTGGAGCATTTCTGATAGGAAATATTCGTCCATATCTGAAGGATAGGTTTGCACGAGTGTAGCAGCTTTGTTTTTGATGTCATATTCTGACATGCTCTGAAAGTTGTTAAGGAAGCCAAACAAGTTATGCACAGTAACATATGCTTTTGATCGTTGCAAGCAATCTGTTGAAAGAGTATCCAGAATCTTTAGGAAAATATGGACACGAAATCTGTCTCTGCCCTGTAGTGATCCTGCAGAGCACTGTCGCCTCTTCCGTCTCGATATTTCTTCACCACTGCAGTTTCCATTGCACGGTTTTCAAAATCATCAAAATGATCACGAATGTCATCCAGAAATGTTTTCAGAGATTCAAGTAATTCAACTACCACTGACAGTTTGATGTTTTCTGCTTGAATTGATTTACTAGTTTTGTCTAATCTCTCCAGAATGTTATTCCACAAGTCTGTGGGTTAAAGCGAAAGGCAGATTGAAGTTACCTTGATCGTTAATTGGCGATGTGGGCAGACTGGGTCTGTAGGCCTACTACTTTGTAGTTCTTCAGGCCCGTTATTTGGAACAGTAGCGCAGCCACAACAGGTGCCAGCATGCATTTTTCACTAGATTGCTTTTCCTTTAGTTTTTTTTTTTCGTTTTGCTGCACCGCTAAGTTTTTTCAATTGTTTCTGTATTAGTCTCTCTCGCGCGCTCTCTCGGCGTCCTCCGGTGTGTGCGTGATCAGTAAGAGGCGCAAGTGTTTGGCTAGCGCGATCACCTGGCAAGTGGATTGTGTTTTAAACTTAAAATAGCATTTTTTATTTATTTTCGGCAGCTCAGGGCCCTGGACAAATGTCCCGGTCCCCCCCTCCCTTAAATCCGGCCCTGCCTGTTTGTGTAATGTATTCTACTTCTGCGTTATCCAATTCATTAAATAATTAAAACGCAGTACCAAAAAAGCACAAATCCCGAATTAAAGCTGAATTTTTATTCAAAATCAATCTGACATGAATCGTTTCAGAATTCACCAAATCTTAATCCAACGTGCAAATATCCCAAACTGAGATTCTTTTTTTATTATTCAATTTTGCATTGCCGCATGGTTGATGAACAAGCCCCCAAAAAAGTGCTTTTTGATAACCTATATTCATGACAGAGATATGCCTGCGTTACTACATTTTCCAAACGATCAATATAGTTTCCAGCTTTGTTGCAACTTAAAATGATTTTCGTTGCGGAGGCATAACGCTATAAGAATGAGCCTTCAGTCGATTCGGGGCCAAACTCGATCTTATTACGCTAATAAATGATCAAAGACAATCTGCCAATTGTTAACTAACAATTAACACGTCGCTGTGGGCCACGACCTACGCCTCTAAAATGAATTAATTTTAAAAGGAATCTCAGGGTGGAACCATTCTGTCTCTGCTTATTCGTTTATCTGCTTTCCAGTGTTGCCAAGTCTCACGAAAAAAAGCGGCACTGACTTTCAAAACAAGCCCAATCCATTTTAGAGGGAGGGGTAGTGAGGGTGTTCATACAAATTCCATATGTTTTTCTAATGTGCATATACATTGACACAAGTCAACTACCAAAACCACTACAACAACCATTTTAACTGTTGAAGTTAACTGTTGACAAGTTAACTGTTAACAAAATAAAGCGACTGTCAACTCAAGCCAAATTCCGCTTATTATAAGCAGACTTGGCACACTCCCCCTTTAGTCTTTAGTCTTTAGCCCCAGTTAGTCCCGCCTCGTCTCACTCCACGGCCAATCACCAGCAGCTCCTGTGGTCCGTGATGTGAAAACAGCCCCTCCTACTCCAAGCGTTCGTTGCACTTCATAGACTTCACATACGTTGCAATAATATAATTTTTTAAATTTGGGGTCCAGCGGCCAGGTTTGTTATAATGAAGGACGTTATAGCGAGGGTGTACTGTATAATTTAAGTAAACAGCAGAACATTGTGTGTGGTATCTCAAAATAAGTATCAGTGAGTTGAGCTCAGCTCAGTTCTTTATCTCTACCAGCAGGTGGCATTCTAAAATAAGATATGCCAGTCACAATACAAAGCCTTGTAATGCAATATAAACCAAAGGCCTGTTAGTTTGTCAGTAACAGGGGTTTAGAAAGGTTATGCCAAGGTTATATTCTTTATACTGAATGCTTTTGTAATTATGTAAAGTATATAAAGTGGCAAAGCCTGTGCTAGAACCTGTATAATATATTGCTAGGTAAATCACTCATAAATTAAGAGAACGTTGTTACCTTCTAGGTGAAATACAAGTTAGGACAAAGCAGTATTTCTTTTTGTGATGTTGCTATTGACTGGATTTTTTTCTTTTGGCAGGCATATGGAGTTGTGTTCATTCGTAAGGTGAAGCACAAGCACACTTTGGCAAAGAAATATTTCTCGCAGATTCCAACCATGGCTCAGTTCTTGCACTCTCGTGATTCTCAGCCTGCAGCTCCTGGCAATGACCTTTTAGTAACAAAGCCTGCTGTGACCCAGGCCTAATTCCACACTCTAGTCATAGGTTCATGTATTTTTTCATTTAAAAGAAAGGTATGAGTACAGTTGAAATAAATTCAAATAAAATATTTTAAATTTCACAAGCTGTTTCTGTTTAAACTTTTTACTATCTTTTGTATTTATTTTTACTTTATTACTACTGAATGCCCGGGTTCCCATGAAGCTGATTTGGACAAAATCGGTGAGAGGGGCTATGACAAGAATGTGGGTTAATACCATTGATACTTCTGAAATTTGGTGTCAGAATATCCTGAAATGTCTTTAAAGATTCTTTTAAAATGATTTAATACCAATTCCTGATTTTGTTCATCTTTACCATTATCCTGAAGACATACTGTAGAAAGCATTATTGCTAGGTTGGGAATATTTGGTATTGCCTAACAAAATGTAATGTAAATGATGATTGGTATTCAAACATATGTTATACATATCTGTGTGCAGTTATCTAGCTATTTGTCATTGTAAGACTATAGGCCTACATATAAATAGCCATTTCAGATTGAAAAGACATTAGTTGGAGAACAATAGAAAGGTGAACTACCTCCATAGCAGTCTCTGTGCAGCCTGAAAGCGTAATAAAAAACCCAACATATTCTTAAATGGTTTGTTTTCTGATGTTTTAATCATCATCTGTTCTGTCTAACTGTGATTCTAGTGTTTTAATGTAAATAGATATCTTGCTTGCTAAATGCCACTGTAAATGTAGTTCCTGTATTGATGCCGAGAATGCTAAAGGAAGAATCGAGTCTGTTCCTGTTTGAACAATGCCCATGTGTTTTTTCAATGTACTCTCTATTACATTGTTATGCTTGTCACATTCTCAGCTCCAATGGTGGTTGTGCTATGGTGATTTCTTGCTGTGCAGTTAAAATATATATATATATATATATATATATATATATATATATATATATATATATATATATATATATATATATATATATTTATATATATATACAGTGCCTTGCGAAAGTATTCGGCCCCCTTGAACTTTGCGACCTTTTGCCACATTTCAGGCTTCAAACATAAAGATATGAAACTGTAATTTTTTGTGAAGAATCAACAACAAGTGGGACACAATCATGAAGTGGAACGAAATTTATTGGATATTTCAAACTTTTTTAACAAATAAAAAACTGAAAAATTGGGCGTGCAAAATTATTCAGCCCCCTTAAGTTAATACTTTGTAGCGCCACCTTTTGCTGCGATTACAGCTGTAAGTCGCTTGGGGTATGTCTCTATCAGTTTTGCACATCGAGAGACTGAAATTTTTGCCCATTCCTCCTTGCAAAACAGCTCGAGCTCAGTGAGGTTGGATGGAGAGCATTTGTGAACAGCAGTTTTCAGTTCTTTCCACAGATTCTCGATTGGATTCAGGTCTGGACTTTGACTTGGCCATTCTAACACCTGGATATGTTTATTTGTGAACCATTCCATTGTAGATTTTGCTTTATGTTTTGGATCATTGTCTTGTTGGAAGACAAATCTCCGTCCCAGTCTCAGGTCTTTTGCAGACTCCATCAGGTTTTCTTCCAGAATGGTCCTGTATTTGGCTCCATCCATCTTCCCATCAATTTTAACCATCTTCCCTGTCCCTGCTGAAGAAAAGCAGGCCCAAACCATGATGCTGCCACCATCATGTTTGACAGTGGGGATGGTGTGTTCAGGGTGATGAGCTGTGTTGCTTTTACGCCAAACATAACGTTTTGCATTGTTGCCAAAAAGTTCGATTTTGGTTTCATCTGACCAGAGCACCTTCTTCCACATGTTTGGTGTGTCTCCCAGGTGGCTTGTGGCAAACTGTAAACGACACTTTTTATGGATATCTTTAAGAAATGGCTTTCTTCTTGCCACTCTTCCATAAAGGCCAGATTTGTGCAGTATACGACTGATTGTTGTCCTATGGACAGAGTCTCCCACCTCAGCTGTAGATCTCTGCAGTTCATCCAGAGTGATCATGGGCCTCTTGGCTGCATCTCTGATCAGTCTTCTCCTTGTATAAGCTGAAAGTTTAGAGGGACGGCCAGGTCTTGGTAGATTTGCAGTGGTCTGATACTCCTTCCATTTCAATATTATCGCTTGCACAGTGCTCCTTGGGATGTTTAAAGCTTGGGAAATCTTTTTGTATCCAAATCCGGCTTTAAACTTCTCCACAACAGTATCTCGGACCTGCCTGGTGTGTTCCTTGTTCTTCATGATGCTCTCTGCGCTTTAAACGGACCTCTGAGACTATCACAGTGCAGGTGCATTGATACGGAGACTTGATTACACACAGGTGGATTCTATTTATCATCATTAGTCATTTAGGTCAACATTGGATCATTCAGAGATCCTCACTGAACTTCTGGAGAGAGTTTGCTGCACTGAAAGTAAAGGGGCTGAATAATTTTGCACGCCCAATTTTTCAGTTTTTTATTTGTTAAAAAAGTTTGAAATATCCAATAAATTTCGTTCCACTTCATGATTGTGTCCCACTTGTTGTTGATTCTTCACAAAAAATTACAGTTTCATATCTTTATGTTTGAAGCCTGAAATGTTGCAAAAGATCGCAAAGTTCAAGGGGGCCGAATACTTTCGCAAGGCACTGTATATGTGTGTGTGTGTGTGTCTGTGTGTAAAGTAAAAAGTGACAAGATATATATATATAAATAAAAAAAAAACATTTACTTAATTGAAATAACTTTAAGAAAATCAATTGAATAGAACAATTATCTCTCTTTCCCTTAAAAGAGCAAGTGTGCCACGGATTAAATGTCCAGCCTGGAAACATCTATAAGCATGCTGTACATATTACAGATAGAGAGGCTCTACCAGGCACATAAAAGAATTGTGTTTGAATTAAAAAATAAAATAAAATACTGAACTGAAACAAAAGTTGTATTTATACTTGATTTACTGATTTAATATTCATTCTTTCTAAGATTTGTATGTGTATGTTAAATGAATGTATATACTGTCTTTGCATTACAATATTACCTGTATATAATATGTTAAAAAATAGAATCAGTTGAATAGGTCTAGAACTACATTGCTGTGTTTACATAAACACTGATAAGTTCCACCCAGATCAAACTGGATGCCCCTTTTAGGATGCGATTACTAGGATGTTCTGTTTTACACTTCTTTAGTTTTGTGGTAGAAAGTAGAGAAAGCATGGCTGGAGTGCTGGGGGTGATTTTTACCTGTATTTTAGTAAAAAGTATTCTGCAGGCCTCAGCTGCAGTGGATCATGTTCCTGTTCTCATTTGGTCAACTCAAAGGTAAGCAATGCCATAATTCCACTGAGGAAATCTTAAAATAATCCTAGATTTTTAATTATTTATGTATTTGTTTGTTTGTTGGTCATTGTTTGTTTGTTTAGTCTGCTGTACATTTTGTTATATTTCAGTTATTAGGACTATTACCCCCAAAGTGTCATTGTCATAGAACTACTAATATCATAGTGCTGTAGCATTGTAAAACATGCACACCATGAGTATTCTTTTCTGGCTTTATGTCTAATGAATGGTTATTTTTAAATAATATGTTTGGAGTAAAGTAAATATAGTAAAGTATATATATATATTACACTTATCTAATGTTAAACCCCACCTGTTTTTTTATATTACCAAGAATGGTTAGACCTTTAAGAAGTGTCATGTTCATGTAGGGTAATTACCCCCATGGAGCTGGGTTTAATAAAAAAAAAAGTATTGCATCATTTAGAGCAACAAGTCATTGTAATAATAATATAAAGAAAATATATCAATAAGAAAGTCCTTCACCAGGTCTCCATAAAAATCAGCTTACATTTATTATTCTTACAGTATATGTAGCTTTGTATTTATGTTACCAGCAATAGAAAAATGCATTCAAATACCAGTCTGTGCATGCAAAATGTGTGACAAGCTACAGTAAATGGCTTATTTAGATACAATACACTAATTGTATACCTTTGTATGTTTTCACAAAACACAGTTCATACAATGTGTTTCAATACAAAGCTATTTCTGTTATGGCAATAGTGGCTCTGGGGTATTGGACCATCCTGTTGAATGTGGATACCAGCCGGTTCCAGGCAGCAGTGGCACACTCAATCTGAATGATCTAGTTCAACAGGATCTCCTGGTGTGTGCTCACTGTTGTCATAGAAACCACTGGGAACATTATGGAACACAACTGCCATACATTTTTCATTCGAACAGGCTATTCAATAATTGGAAAATAGATTCCCAATCAGTCTAAATATATTTAAACATCTGTCACTTTTTTAAGTTTTCATATACTAGCTTACAGTACAATGAGGGAGTAGATCCAAATGCAAAACTATCAGCTTAGAGGTAGTTTTATATAATTTGTGTCATTCTCCCTTTACAACCAAATTAATGGTTTCTGCACTACAATATATACTTAAAGCCACTAAGCATAGTATATTTAATGTATAAAGGATCCTTGGAATGCTGTGTTTGTGTTTTTCTAGATCATTTTGTATGGGTATTTTCAGTCTAACCATTTATAATTTGCTTTATGGACTGACATACACTTCATACTGACATTTATATTTATATAGGCTATGTATTTTTTTATTAATCTTTCTTTTTTATTAAAGTATTATTTAATCTTTCATTTTTGTTGTTGTTTTTAGTTCCCTGTGGGAAGGTCAGCCTTTTGAATATGAAGGACACATTATTTCGGAACAGGAGCTGCATAATTTGCTACAGCCACTCTTTAACCAGAGTTCAAGGAACATAGTGCTGTTTCTTCAGGATAAAGTAATTTTTGAATGATGTTTTCCCTAGTTATTAATATGTGCCTAATTAGATGCGATCTCACACTCTAACTGGCGGCCTCTTTTTAATTTTCAGCTCAGCATGGATGATTTCACATACTATAGAAGAGATCATGAACAAGTGAAGCCATTTCACAGTGTACAGGCAAGGCATTACAATTCCAATCCTTGCGGTACCCTTTGAGCCTGCAGTAAAGTGGTTAATTGTGTGAATTGGGGGCGGGGGGTGGGGGGCGGTTGGTGGGGGCAGGGGTTGTATTGTTGCCTCTTGGATGCACTTCAAGCATCTCGTGATTGGAAAGCAAGTTGGATAAAATCCAAGGTGGAAATCAAGTGTGTACATCTTGTGACTGGATGCAATATTTAACCATTACAGAACATTTTGAAACATATCCCTTTGAGGCATTGCCACCAAGACTTTACATTGAAATATTGCAATATATAAAGTATAGAAATACCTCCAGAGCAAGATCACTTTGTTTTGCAGATATTGCAGTTGTTTCGTGACTTTCCCAAATGTGAGTGTGAAAAGGTGTCTGTATGGGGTTTAAAAAGGAAAACTAAAAGGAAAATGTCATAAGGGAGATAAATATTTATTCATATGTCAATCGACATGCGAAGTAGGGCTACCTGTATTGTTTCTGACTAGCTGTGGCAGACCAGGATTTGGTTGCAGTTTTAAATACAGAAAAGCAGGAAGATCACATTTTGTTGTACCTATGCTATCTCAGAAACAGAAAACAAAACAAAAAATAAATGAATAAATACATTGTATATATATATATATATGTATATATATATATATATATATATATATATATATATATATATATATATATATATATATATATATATATATATATATATATAAGCAACACCTATGGCATTTCCTGTGAATCTTCAGAACACTATATGTTAAAGTAAATCTCATAAATTCTGAAGATTTTACAAATTGCACAGTATTTCTGTAGGGGGTGAACTGATTCAAGCATCCTGTACAATTCTAGAATAGTTTGGGTATATAAAAGGGTTGCAACCATTCTAGAATAGGTCAGATGTACAATATGCATGTATAAGTACAGTAGTTGAAATATGATTCAAAACGAGTTTTAACCAACTTGGTTAATAATAATAAAAAATTGCTTTAAAAAATAAAAATCTTACATTGATTGACAACAAAACTCAGCCTGACTGCTTAATCCCATGGGTGGCTTTCTATTATAGATATCAATTGAGACTTCAGCTTCATCCTTGGTTTTACCAGCAGTGACAATGCAAGGCTCAAGCCACTTGTCTGAGTATCTGCAGAAACAAACAGAATGGAACATCTTCACTGCAGATAATTTCCCAATAGAAGACCTGGATATAGATCCATCCAAACCTAATTTGTTCCTGGTTAACTTACCAGTACTAAGCAGGTATAGTATTGAAGGCCTTTGCATGTCTGTTGTATGTAGTGTTTTTGTAAAAAAAAATAATAATAATAATAATAATTGGGTCATGTAGGCCAAGTTAGAACAAAGTTATTGATGAAGTTTCAGAAGTTTTTTGACTAAGTACCAGTTGCTGAGTTTTGATAATTATGTCAACTTTTCTTATGCAAAAATGGTATTTACAACTTTGCATAGGTTATGTACTCCACCCTTAAAGAAAAAAAGCTCTCTGAAGATACTAATAGGCTCACAAGGGGAGCTGTATGTGGGAATTGTAGAGTGGAAAGGCGTAGAACAGCAATTGCCCAAACAGCTCTCTCTATAAGAGGTGCTTTATTTTGGAATTCACTTCCTTCAGAAATTAAGGTCTTAAGGGATTTTAAAATATTTTGTAATAAACTTAAAGTTGGGTTGAAACATAATTATGCAATCATTAATTTATTCAGGATATAGTTGAATTTGAATTGTATAAATTTGATATTTATATTATATAAATTGTACTATAACTTGACTATGTAAGCTGGTGATTGTTATGTACTTTTAATTAATTAAATTAATGATTTTAATGTTGTATGTATTTTTAATCAAATATTCAATAGGAGGTTATTGCTATAGTTTAGAGTAGAAGTAATGTGGAGATTTATTACAGTTGTCATCAATGTTTGCCCAGGGACTGTCAATGGAATCTTGTGTCATGCATAATTGTGTGTTTCCCTGATAAATAAACACAATAAATAATAATAAAAAAAAAGAATGGGGGGAAACTACTGCGACTACCTTTACAGGAATGAGCTTTATGGGAAATCCATGGTATCACATTTTTTGGAACACATATTTATTTATTTATTTATTTTTTAATTAAGTTGCCATGTTAAATTAACTCCTATGGCCACTGGTGTCAGCTCTGTAAAGATGTAATGTAAAAAAGGCTACTTTAAACAAGACACAATTGGAATATTCTTGAACCCACCCCACCTTTTTATTCCTGTAGCTACTAGTCCCTAGAGAGACTTGTCCGTTCTCGCTATGTGAAATGTTTTTGGACGGATACAGGAGACCACAAAGCTCCAGGGCATATGCCTACATTATACTGACTGCAGTGTTGACCATTCTTAAAACTTTCACAGCAGTATCTGTACACTGAAATCAAACACAATGGCTACATTCGTTTTTTTTGTTTTAGTTACTGAACACTGAAAAAAAGTAATTAACTGTCATGTTGAACTATTAAAACAGTCTACTTTGCCAGAAACAATTGTTATAACATTTAAAACAAGTTATAGATACAGGTAGTTATCTTCAGTTGCTTTGATGTTGCTGGAAATATTATGTTTGCATACAGAAGTAGCACAAATGGTTTGTCACCATGCAGATTATTTAAATAAACTTTTTAGCAGGTTATTGTTTCCTGTTTCAAGATGCAATATAAATTAAAGCACATGCTGGGAAAGGCTGCCTGTTGGTTTGCTGGTGATTCACAAAGCTGCCAGGAGGGGAAAAAAAAAGTCGAAATCATATATAACTGATTTCCAGAAGTCCTTAAATCATGGACATTTTATATTGTGTTATTTTAAACTGATCGTCCTTTTACATTAATTTGTATACCCTAACCTTGATACCACATGTAAGTTCACCTATGTACCCTGTTATCATTAGAAATCTGTAGCCAGTTTCACAAAGCACTGCTAAAATAGAAGGATAGGAGTTTAGTAGAAATCCATTTAGCAAGTCTGCATGATTAAAGAATAAATGCAGTGGCGTGGCAGCACCCCCTGGCTTTGCATGGCTTCCTTCATATGCAGGGGTTACAGTTTTGTTCAATGGCTTTCAGCACCCCCACTTTAAAAATGGTTCCAGGGCCACTGGATAAATGTGTTATTTTCTTTTGTGGAAGTTAATTGGATTTAGCAGACTACTACCTAGAACTGCTTTGTGAAACTAGCACCTGTTTATTTTTAATATAAACAAGTGCACCATGGTACATATGTCTTAAGTCTTTAATATCATGACCCTGTCCACTTTTTGCCTGTTAACCTTTATGATTTCCCTACTGTGAGAACTTGATATGATTATCTGTTTTTCTTATAGTACCAGTGATGAGTCGAGAGCACATGTCCTGGCTAACAATGGTAAGACATACATTTAATGCTGTTTAAACACTTTGAATACTGCAGCATTATTGTAATTCACTAGCCTTTCAAAATTTACAAAACTATTTACTGTTTATTGTTTCTGCTGAAAAAACAAGAGTAACTATTCTAAAACTAATAAAATAAGCAACTTGGTATGGGAATAAAATTTCATAGTATTCTTATTATTCTTTAGATTCACTTTAAATCAGTTTCTGTTTCAACCCTTGGCCTCAATACAGATCTTATAATGGGAAAGTTCACAACAAATCTGAAAAATCGTGGAATTCCGTTTACAGCCATTTATACTGCATTCAGTCCTTCCAAGGTGAGTACAAAATTATTCCAAACGTGACCATGTCTAAAAATATCAAGTTATTGGATGCGCTGAAGATTCACATACTTTTAGATGTGCATATTATTTTTATTTTTAATCTTAATAAAACCAAAATGATAACAATATAAGTTAACACTTTATATTAATAGTCTCTAAGAACACAGTAATTACACTGTAAATACACCAAATCATGTTTAAGTATAGTATACACAACCATGTGTGCAATTACTGTTTTATTACAGTGTAATTACAGTGTAGTTAAGGACACTTAAATGTTAAGTGATACCTAAGAAAAAATAAATGAATAAATGATTGTACTAAATTGTACTAAATCAAACCGAACTACACACACTGTACGTGCTTAGAGCGACTGTCAACAATAAAGCCACATCTCTAATGAAATGTAATTTTCAGGGTTAAAATTTAGCATACGTTGAAACATTGATGACTGTGTTTTCCAGTATGGAATGACCTTGATATACATGGCTTATACAAGACATACCTATACACACACTTCTGTTGAGAAAGCAGCAATTCCAAGATTTTGACCTTCCAAAACATTTCAATGGCAATCTAATTTTGTGTTTCAGTTGCAAAATAACCCTCACCTGAACACTGTAAAGGTCTAGAAGATCATTTGAATGTGCTAAGCAAGTGTTTTTATGACCTTGCTTTTGTTTTACAACATGAACATTTACTGTTCTGTTTTATATCCTGTAGAGAAGCCTCATTTGAGCAGTTGATGGCTTTGCTAATAATACATTATTGTGTGTTTGCTGTAGGCGATTGTTGAGTTCTACTCCACTGTTTATGTTCTGTGTTTTGGGTTTATTGAACACTTTTCATTAAGCTCAGTTTAGCTTTTGCTTTTATGTTCTTGATGTTCTTGTGTGCCTCTGGAAACTGAAAACAGTTTGGATCAAATGTATTTAAAATATGGACTAAAGGCATAAAGGCCTAGGACCTGGCATAACATAACCTCTGCAAATCCTTGATAATTTGCTATTTTGTGACTTTTTAACTTAAGCATTTTAGAAAAAAGAGTCAAAATAAAGTATAAAAATCATCAAGGGTCTTTACTGAGTAGTTTGGTTAGGATCCCAACATGTTCCGATTAAATATGGGCCATTTTCTAAATTAAATCATATAAAAAAAGATTTGTAACATCACCAGTGCTAAGGCAGTACTAGAGTAAAGACTTGTTACTCTGTAAGATGGATCATATGCTTGTTTCCAGCCTGGGTAAGAATAACAGCAGTAATGGTTAGCTTGATACATAAGAAAGTTAAACTGTAACATGTAGAAGCTTTATGAATCAATTACAGAGTCCAGCATAATTGCAGATGTTGTTTAGTTAATGTATCCCTTTCCCATGAACAAAGGTTTTGGTCAAAGGTTGTAGGCCATTGAGTTTAAGAGTGATGTCATCTTTAGCCAATTTATTAACATGTTTCCAGTCATTTTAAAGGACTGTGTGTGGTTCAAATGCACAGGTCATTGATAGGTTAGAGTGACTAACCACAGTAGGATGGTAGATAAGTAACACATGACTAAATAGTTCAAGATTTGACATCTATGGAGGTTTTAGGTGGTCATGATAAGTGTGCATTAATGAACATAGCAAGGCTACGTTATTCCCTTTTGGTGAACTTTTTTCTTTTTATTTTGGCTCTGAACATCACCCATCATGAAGATGTGATGGACCTGCCAATCAATGACTGTTTCTCTCTTTACAGGGGTTCAAAAGTACTGACGTGACTTCTCACACTGGACGTCAGTTATTGGCTGTGGACATCCCTGCTCCTGCCCGATATTCTCCTCTAACAGTGACTAATGGCACTTATACTTGCATCATCATGTTTGCTACAAAAGTAGCCTTAACTTTCAAAAATACCCTTCATGTTGACCTGACAAACAAAACGTTTGTTTCCCAAACAGTGAATTCTACTTCTTCTGAGTGCTCCGACACCATCACTTTGTAAGTTATTTTTCAGTTATCACAAGTTGCCAAATTGAATTTTAAGAGTTATTTCTACATGTTGATGTGCCTTATTTACAACACTATTCTGTCAATGGTATTAAACAGACAGACACGTAAGAAAATCATAATATGTCATTGATGCAAATGTAAACAAGGCTACAATTATTTTTAGGGGTTATAGCTAATTATTCCATTACCTGCAATGCAACTCCCTACTCCATGTAGGTCTCATGTAAGCTTAAATAATCAATCTTTAAATATTTTATATTATGACTCATGTTTGTAATGGAGATAAAGCAGCGACCATAAGTTTAACAAAAGAACATTGTGGCTTAAGAACATTGTATTGTTCTGTTTACATGCAATCTTTATATGTTTCACAAATCATTTTTAAATATGTTATGTTTCTGTGTTTTAGGGTATCTCTAAAATATGATAACCCTGCTGAAGGAATCAATGCATTGGAACTCAGGTAGGATTCTTGTGACCATCCATTATCTCTAAACATTGTAAATATCTACTGTACCTATACACAGTTACAACGTGAGACTGTTAGAATGCAGCATCTTTCTTTAAATTAGGATAGTTATTTTAAAATACAAAAACAGTATTTCAGTATAGTTAATATATTCAGTTAGATACTTGTTATTCATTAAGTTAGTTACTAAGTGTAACACTTCTGTGCTTTATTACAGATTTCTAATGACCAACAAGTTCTACAAGGGCTCAGCACGCAAGTGGTTTACCATTGATTCACTGGAAATTATACAAGACCATTTACATACTGCAAGGTTTAATGCATCCATCTCTGCACCTGCAGAGTATTCTTATCACTGTCAGCTAGTGGGAACAAACATGAATTATGCTTCAAGATTCATTCCAGCTAACAAGGAGGCACAAGCCTGGGAAATCCACATTTCTGACTTTCAGGTATTTACAGATACATGTAATTGTATTTGTTTGCGTAAATTGTATTGCCTTCTGCCACAAAAAAAAAAAAGTGTTAGAGGAAAGTCATTTGTAGCAACATAAGAAATACGGTATTCATGGACAGCTGTAGACCAGAAGCTGTTACAAGCTACATGGAAGCCATGCATGGCTCTCATAGGCTTGGTTTACATGCACTTGAAAATCGACTCTACATGACTGTGTGACATTGTCATGCGAATACATCATGAAACAGCAAAAGGATGTCCTTTTGGCAGCACGACTTTAAGGGCAGGGTCAATCGCTTTCTCATGATAAAAATAGCTGTAAAAACCTGTGTAAACAGGAGCAGGAATCGTGCTCGTGGCTCACAAGGTTTCAGCAGGCAAGATCCCGTTTTTCTGACTTAATCTCACTTAATCTCCAGTAGAAAGGCCATACAAAACATACCCCCCCCCCCCCCCCCCCCAACACACACACACACACACACACACACACACACACACATACACACACACACACACACACACTGTACATTTATGGACTACTTCAACACTAGAACTGCCGCGGTTATACTCATACCTGCCGACGGCAGTCATTATCACGGTACATTTTAAACATCATCAATATTAAAATGAAAGACAAACTATCAGGTACAACTCAAAAGAGGGAGGGGAGTGTTTTATACAATAAATGGAATCTAGTCACATAAATAAAAGTAGCTTTTCTCATTTCAAAGATTCTTGGGCATTACGGGGTTACAGAGCAAAAGCTTTGGTAGTTATGGATTTGTGTAAATTATTTTCTACAGAACCATCTCACATATTATGTTGTATTCTCTTCCAGATTCAAGGTTTCAACATAAAGAACAATATGTTTTCCTATGCCAGTGACTGTGCGTCATTCTTCACTCCTGGGATCTGGATGGGCCTGATGTCAGCCTTTCTGATGTTAAGCATTTTGTACTATGGACTCTTAATGATTATGCAGCTAACCACTAATGACAGATTTGATGATCCAAAAGGTGCAGGTATTTTTGTTTCTCAGACTAATTAACACTTCTCTATCATATTTAATAATTAATGCTAGTTGTTAGTTAGCATGTATTTTTGCCCAATAAAAGGACACATGTCTGCTCAGAAAGGAAATTGCTTAAGTGAAGCAATTCTAATGTGATTGCAATCTAACCTAATCTGATTTCTGTAAACTGCTCTCTTATTCTTTTAAAGTGTTTTCAATGGTGTATAAATAGTGAAAGTATAAACTAATTTATTGGGATTACCTCTAGGTATTTAAGAATAATCATTGTTTTTAGGATAAATTATGAAAATGTGATTGTGTAGTAATCAATTAATTGTTCAGACAAAAAAAAAAACAGTATGTGCAAACTGAACAGTTTTGATATATGAAAGGAAGAATGGTGTACTGTATCACATGGCGAGGCATTTGAAGCAATTACCAATTTCATTTAATTTCATTGTAGGAACATTATACAGTATATGAGTTTACAATACATTAGAATATATAATATGAACAATTAAATGTTTAATCACAATTTGAGAAGTGTTTCTCCAAATATATTCAAGTGTGACATACAGATGGATGGATGAACAGACAGACTGACACCTTCATACTGTATACCCCAGAATCTGATACTATTAATAGCTTTTGCTAAATGATGTTAATCCCAGATTTCATGACAATTGGATAAGTGGTTCTCCAGATATATGCAAAAAATGTAAGGGTGACATAGAGATGGATGGGCAGACAGAGAGACACCCCCCATATCCCCTTCACAGGGGTTTTCATCACAACCTGGATCATTCACCACAGCGTTGCAGGAGGAACAATTCAGTGTTACTGGGGTACATTTTCAGTTTCCCATGTTTTTCCCCCATCTTATAGTATGTATCACCTTACTTTCTCTATATTTCAAGTTGTTAAAAGCTTTGTACTGAACCAGTTTAACTTAATCTGTTTATGTATTGCCTTTGGACCTTTAGTTACATGACACATCCTACCCTGATTTAAAAAAATAAATACAATAAAAACAATGTACTGCCTTTACCAGGAAGTTTTTTTTTTTTTTTTTTTTTTTTTTTTTTTTTTATAAAACACTGCTTTTCTCCACAGACTTAATTGGCATGTTCTACACTTCTGGTGTTCTTTTTGTGTAGACACATTTGTCATTAGTAATAAAGCCTAATTCTTGCCATAGCTCCCTAAATAAACCTGTTTAATTGTTTTTATTCAATTATTTGACTTCGGTGAATTCTAGACAATACAAATCCTATCATAAGTACTCCCATTATCTATTAACTATATCCTATATCTGGGCCCAGCGAGTTTTAAATTCAGCAAATTTCTTAAATACATCTGCTTCATGGATGCTAAAAACCTCTAGGAAACTGAATCAGATACAGTGGGACAGCTTAATGAAGGTCCTGTTGATATTTATTGTGAGGTTTGTTTTTTAAAGTTTTACACATGTTTGTACAATATGTGTTAAAATCTTAATAGAGATTCATGCAATTTATAAACATTTAGCACTGAAAAATCACTCAAGTGACATGCTAATGCACAACAAAAAAATGTGTACAGAATGTAGTAACAAATAAATTACAAACTATTTTTTTTTTTTTAGTTTTCTATTGTTACAGGATTAAGTGTGTTATATGATTAACCAACACTAAAAACACAAAGTTATGCATGTAGTTTCAGCGGCTCAAATGTTCAGGTTACAGAATACTGATGTACATTGTTTCTGTGCACTTTCAGCATCACAGCAGTTCATTATCTTGTTTAGCAGTTTCTTCAATAAAGGGTCAGCTTACTTTTATTCCCAAATAGATTCCAATGCTTCTGTATAGTTAAGGCCTGTCGGCCCTGCTCTGCCAGTGAGATGTTGGTTTGCTTCAAACCAGTCAGCTTGAAACTCCTCTTCTTCAGAAATATTGTGAAGAACACAACATGCTCTGAACACAGTGGGCATGTTTTCTGTTGTGTGGTTGCTGCGTTTAAGCAGGCACCTCCATCTCCCTTTCAAACACCCAAACACAAACTCCACAACCATTCTAGCTCTTAAACAGTATTTGAATTGCCATTTCCTAGGACCAGTATAATCAGTGAATGGTTTCATTACCTAGGGTAGTAGTGAGTAAACTGGATTTGCTAGAACAACCACTTGAACAGCAACGTTATTGATAATCCTGGGTAGTGCTGGGAATAATGTGCCACTCTGCCCCTTTCTGTACATGATTGCGTTTTTGAACACCCTGGCATCATGGACTTTTCTCAGCCATCTGACATTAATATTCATAAAGGATTACTAGGGATTATCACCAGGACTTGCAACCACCCTTTCGGTTGTAATATTCAATAGAATTTCCAGCTGGACAAATTCTGCTTAACTGGTTTCTGTCCACTGCACCACCACTCAGATTCAGATATTATTTCCTCAACATCACTTATCCATATAACCTTAGGTATGAGAACAGACGTAATGGCACAGCATACCTGAAGAACAATTTCACCCACCATGGATCGACCAACACCAAAGAGGTGTGACGGGGTCCTATATTTTATTTTAGTGGCTAACTGTCAGAGTGATGGCCACTTTTTCTTGACAGACATTGCAACACTCAGCTGGTAGATGGCCTGGATATGAATGATGAAAGAAAAAATAATCAACAAAAAAGTTTGATTTGACATCAGGAAGTTCGATACCCAGTCCTACTCATTCCTGGTTTCCAAAACTATGAGCTCTCACCAGCAGGAGCTTCTCTCATAACTTCTAACTGATCTCTGAACTGTCTAACACAAGATGCTGCTTATAATATCTGGGTTTGAAGCAGAAAGCCATTGTGCTGCCGTCACAGATGCTGCAATCTCCTTTCTCTATGCAGACGCACTTGGCTTCGGAATTTAAACTCATAGCCGACAGGGACGAAAAAGCATCCTTGATGGAGAAAACTTTGTTTTTCCCTCCAGATTAAAAAGGGCTGTTGGGATACCGTACTCCACTAACAACCAGGCTTAATTAACCCAGTTTCATTACTGCAATATGGACGCTCTTAAACTGTTGGGTTGGGTTTCAGGCAACCCGGTTTTGCTCTTGGTTCTCGAACATGGGTGTGGTAATATGGACAGGGAGGCTCTGAACCTGTCCATATTATTTGGCCACTAACAAACATATACTGTATTACATAAGTGCTTACTTTGTGATTAGCTACAACCTGGGGACCTAGACAAAGCATGGTCCATGAAGCATGGAGGACAAAGTCCAGCTCGGCAGATGTCCGCTCTGAACTCACTGGGCTGTAGTGCGATGAGGAGAAGCAGTCCCTGATGGTTTTGCCTCATTAAAACACATGCCAGAGCCATTGCGGCACTCCCTTTGGAATCCCCAGCGAAGACGGCGACTCCACAGAGCTAGGACGCAAACCTGTGCTTTATGACTCACCCTGCACACCATGCGGCTGTGCTTTTACCAGGTGTATGAATTTCTATTTGTATAAATAAGTTACTAGTATATATTACAACTCTTAAGTGCAGATATTGATATCCAAAAATAAAGTATATTTCTTTAATATTATTTTACTTTCAATATAAATGTAATATTAATAGTACTTTAACAGTATTATATGCATGTAAAACAAAATGTGTTACTAGCATTTGCAATATTCACCTAAAATAAACAATATACTCAGCATATAGTTATTTATTGCAGCTAGTTAAAATACACTGTTTTTTTACTCTGTATAAAACTGTTTTAACACTGATGAAAATAATAAATGAATTACAAAAGGGAAAAGTTACAGAAATACAAACTATAACGTTATCTTACCTTTACAATATTACATTTGAACGTTATACGTTCTGTATAACACAATACTTATACTTTGCTTATTATTGAAAACACACATGGTTCACATATGTCTATGCATTAAAGTAGGCTATTAAAACTCGGTTTTGTATTAGATAACGACAACATTAATATACCTGTATATTGTTTGTTTGTTTGAAACAATAGTGAAAGGAGAAAAGAGTCTCAACTGTATATGTCATATGTGTTGTAACAAAGGATCACACACAGCAAGCATAGACTCTAACGACTCGAAAACAAAAAAGATTTATTGTTAACTAGGACTTCATTTGAATCTGTGCTAAGGGTAAAGGTGACCATTTAGAGAAAAATTAATCAGGCTTGAGTATTTAAAATCTGTGAAGGACTGGAAGGACCAGATGCTGGCTAAAGACAGAAGATGGGCTTTTTCACCAAACTCTGGACTTTCCGCAAGATCTTCATTCTTGTGCTCACTCCACTGCTGCTGCTACCACTTCCATTACTCATTGATACAAAAGTAAGAGAATGCTAGTGTATTATTTTGTTACATATTGCGGTGAAGAAAGTTAGCAGTAATTAAAATAAGTGCAGTACAATGTGTGCATCTTAACTTTCGCTTGCATTTCTTAGGAGTTATATTTTAGTGTTGATATGTTGTTAGGCCTCCAAGCTGGCTTGGGAAGCCTATTGTCCGAGTAAAGATTTATTCATTTATTTTTCTTTTCTTTAAAAACGTTTCAAAATCTTTGGTCAAATGTAAAACTAGCTTATAACTCCTTACAGAGTGCAGATAGGTTAATGGTTACTATGGAACACATATAGGAAACCATATGTGCTCTATCTATCCAAAAACGACCTTGCCTGTGACCTTTGACCGCTCCTTACAGTGCACATAGGGTTATGGTTACTATACAACACATTTAGGAACCCATATACGCTCAATTAAAAAATTACCTTGATCGTGACCTTTGACCTCTCCTTAAGGTTAAATGTAAAATTGGCTTACAACTCCTTACAATGTGTAGATAGGGTCATGGTTACTATGTCGTTTAAAGTTATAAAGCATCGTGAGATAATGAACTAATGCAGTATTTGGAATTGAAACTGTTCCATAAAATTGATCTGTTGCTGACACTTGCCAAAATGTCCAACTGGTACTGAGCTTGGAAGCCATAAAACTGCCTGGCAGTTCTAATTATTATTATTATTATTATTATTATTATTATTATTATTATTATTATTATTATTATATAAAGTACCATAGCTGAGAATTCTGGATTGAATTTGTTTTAAAGAGAGTGTAACATAATTTATCAGTTAATATAAGTAGTAGTATAAATGACACTTAGGCTTCACTATTTTCTTTCCGAATCATTCAGATTATTATTATTACTATTTATTTCTTAGCAGACGCCCTTATCCAGGGTGACTTACAATTGTTACAAAATATCCCAGTACAAAGTATCACATTGTAAAGTATCACATTTCAGAATGTCACATTACAGATAAGAGCAGTTGTAAAGTACATTAAAATCAGTACCAAAAGATCAAATTCAAATAAGAGCAAAACATAGAGAATACAGTAAATAATTACATGCAAGAGCAGGTTCGACTAAGAGCAGTTAACTTACATTAAAAATATTTGCTTATACGAGTAAAGTCCAGTATGAACACGCAGTAAGTACAATGAATGGATGAGAATAATTTACAAAAAACATGAATACAGATACCAATAAGAGTAAAGTCAAATACAAGATACAGAAAGTAGTTATTTTAGCTTATGCTTGTGCCCATGGCTTTTAAATGTACATAAGGTAAAATATCAATCTGATTAAATAAAAATATCTACATCAGAATATAACAGTTATGCCAGGTTCCCTCACCTGAGGAGATTGATAGCTGTGATTGTCTTGGAGATGATTCCAAATCCTGCAGCTGCACAGCCCATTGATTTTATTGTTGTAATTATTCCAAATCACTATGCATTATAGGCATTATACTATTTATGTAAATAATAATCCACTACAAAACCTAGAAACAAACAACTTACTTTAGAGACCTATAATTCCTGTCAGGTATAGCACAGTGTTACCTTGGAGAAGTACTGAAAAACTATTCTTGGTGGCACCCATGTGAATTCTTACACAATATGTATTTTTTTTTAACATAGTCTAGCAGCTATTTATGCCAGCATTTAAAATAAACTATTATAAAAGAACCAATGTTCATTTATAGTTGCATGATGTTTTTAATTATTATGTGTTCTTATTGAAATTATGCGTGCTACTTTTATTGCAATGTCTGTATTAAGGTGCTTTAGTTCTAGCTGCCTGCAACATAACTATGTAACATAAGCTAGACTAGCCAAAATGACTTTAATAATAATATTATGTGTACAAGAAAAACCAAAGGAAACCTCATAAGTGGCCAGTCACTAGATGACGCTGCCTGTTACTTCAATAAAGACACTTTGGATGATCTAGCCCATGTTAAAAAAAAGTCTATTGAAAAGCAGCTTAAGAACTCATGGATATGTGATATTCAGCTTGTTGACATGTACTTCTATTTTCTGTAATTTCCTAGGAAGCACAATGTGCTTACACACTGTTTGTAGTTGCTGTTTACTGGCTAACAGAAGCAATACCACTTGCAGTGACTGCTCTCATCCCAGCCCTGATGTTTCCTTTGTTCGGCATTATGAAATCCAAAACGGTAAAAAAAAAAAAACTTAAACACCTAACCATGTACTTTATTTGTATATAACAAAATTGTATTATTTATTTTTTTTAGTTTATGTTTTTAATGTGTCTATGGTCTGATTCAATCTGTTTTGTGTGATCGTTGCAGGTGGCCTCAGCGTATTTCAAAGACTTTCATCTCTTGCTAATTGGAGTTGTTTGTTTGGCCACGTCGATTGAAAAGTGGAATTTGCACAAACGCATTGCTCTGAGGATGGTTATGCTGGTAGGAGTCAACCCGGGATGGTAAGACAAGTTTATCCAAATTCTAGCAAACCTAGACTGTGCACCTGTGATAAAATGCTACTTTTACTACTAAAAATGAACATAAATATTAGATAAATAGCTTACCCTTACTTTTAATAAACTTCTTAAGTATTGAGACGTTTACATTGTACCTTTTTTAACATCTCATGTTTAAACAACAAAAATACATAAATGAGTTATTCTATTTCAAAGAATTGTTAGTGGTTTTTTTTTCAGATATAATAGTAAATTAACGGACACCGATAAAAGCTTGGTTAGTCCCCACAATGTACAGATAATCAGGGAGTAAGCTGCTAGGCCTTTTGTAAGCACCTTTCAAGAGGTAGACTTTCATGTTGTACAGCTGTCTAGACTGTACCAATAAAAGTTAGTTTTTGAGTTAAGTCAAGGCTGTACAAATCATTGCATTCCTACGTAATTCATTAAAATGCATTCCCACGTAATTTTTATTTGTTTTTCAGGCTTATGATGGGGTTCATGATCAGTTCTGCCTTCCTGTCTATGTGGCTTAGTAACACCTCCACTGCTGCCATGGTGATGCCAATTGTTGAGGCTGTTATTCAGCAGATTCTAAATGCTGAAGCTGAGGTTAATGCTATACAAATGAAAAATATGGATGGAACATCAAATTTAGGACTACAACTTGATGGTACATATCTTTGTTATAATACATTATAAACATTTTACACATGTATTAAAGAGTGTGAAATAATTAAGAAAAAAAAATCATATTTTCACAGAGGATGAAGTAAAACATGAAAATAACACAGAAGCAGAAAGGTAGTGTAGCTTTATTTTATTTTATTTTATTGTTATATATATATATATATATAGTCTACAGACAATAATGCTTATTTTATTTCAGCATTTATATATTTTATTTGTCTTAATATTTAGCAATGGAGTTGAACATAATACTGTGTGCAAAATAGAACTGGAGGATACGTCTCCACAAAGATCGGTAAGTGTCATTTAAAATGATTGAATATTAAGTCTAAAATATTGTTTTCAAGACTTTCTTAACACAACTCTACCAAAGATAATAAAAAAGAACTGACCCCCCTGAAAGCTTTCTTCTTCTAAGAAAGGAAGCCAAAGCCGTTAAGGGTGACATCACACTTGGTGGAATAGCTGTGCAACCATCCAAATATTGATAATATGAGCCTGAAGAACCGTGTAGGGAAATATTGAATAATTCTACCTGTTGCTTATCAGATTCAAGATCAGTTTACGTCCTTTGGATCCATGTGGCTCAGTTTATTACAGTCAATGATTTGAGCCCTCCAGAGATAATACAAACACCACAGATTGTGTTACTAACTATGCACAACTAAATTACAATTTTTTTAAAAATAGATTTTATTATTACTGTAGATATTTTAGATATCATAAAACCAGCAGTTTTCGCTAGCAATTACACAAGGTTATTTTGCTGCTATTCCACACTGGTGTGGTTATGTTTCTTGGTTTAAACCAGGACTCTGAGCAACCCATTGCTGTACTGTCTTCCTTGTCTATATTTCATACCATATCTTAAAATGAAGTACTGAAACTTAGAATATCTAATATTAGCATCAGAAGCATTGGGCCCTATTTTTTTAATAATTGCCTTCCTAAAGCCATGTGCCCCTCTAAAGTAACTGAATTAAGCACAGTTTTCCAATTGCTATATTCAACCAAGTCCAATTAACCATATAATAAAAGTTTCTTCTTCCTTACCAAAGCGTACAATTTCACAGGCATTCCCAGAGTTCAGTGTCCCATATTTAAACAAAAATGTGTTTTTTTTTTGTCACGGTGGACAGAGGAGAACCACATTTACTCCTGGGTAACAATATTAAAACACTGTGCTGAACAGTTCAAATGATTAACAAAATTTAATCAGTTAGCCTATGTAGGATGCATTATTTACTGAAATAAGTCATGGATTTGTATTGGCTAGCCAGTTGTGCCCCAGAATAAGTGCTACAAGTGTTTTGCAAATTTTATATTGATCTTTTTCTTTTAATAGTTTATGATTATAATGCATGTAAATATAACTAGTTTTGAATTAAACTATGCCTAAGGTTGCCTCTTAATTATAAACAAAAGTGTGGATTTTTTTAAAATATGGGGCCTATTATATCTTGCACATCCTTCCTGCACGGTATCTAAGGCTTAGAAAAAGGTCAGTGTTGTTTCAACCTTGCGACATTACTGACAAGTAAA